>NW_017617205.1:0-20501 GCF_001879475.1 Ipomoea nil
AAGCGGCAGATGCTTTCCTGGAGGTGGCCCTGATGGTGCGCACTTCCTTCGTACGTGACGGTGACCGGTGGAGGTCCGAACAATGGCGCTGATCTAAAAGATTGTAATTCAAAAGCTCCAGTCAATGTTTTCCGCGAGGCAAGTGACCATGGAGTCAAATCCAATGGTGAAGACAGCTTCTCCACGATAGAGAACGTGCCGGAGCTACGTCTGTGGCGAGTTTTTATGGCAATAGTGCCTGTAGCAACAGGAGAGACGTGCCGGAGCAGGTGGCCATGGAATCAAGACCAAACAGTGGTGGAGGTCATTCCGAAAAATTAATTTCCAGAAGTTTCAGACCACTGTTGGTGAAGATGGCGAGCCAAGCAAAGGTAGAAACAAGCCCGAAAAAAATTTAATTTTTGGATGTTTCTTGCCCAATGCCTCCATTCTTGATTTCTTTGTCCTTCCTCTTGTGGTGAAAGCTATATAAAAATTAAGATAGTACACAAAAAAAAAAAAAAAAAAAAAAAAGAAAGAATTTCGAAATTACCTTATCACTAATGAAGAGGTGGCAGCTTGGACGAAGATATTGCAGGCAGCAGCTCTATCTCTTGGTTGGGAATCTGTAAAATTGTTGAGGCTATTTATACTGTTGTGAAATCCGCAGGAGTTGAAGTATCGTTATGGCTCCGTTGTTTTTATCCCTATGTTTTTGCCCCAATCCTCATCACATTCTGATTCTGCGGAAGGATTATATGGTTTAATTTTAAATCATATGTGGGAGAGATAAGGATTATGTATGTGAACTCCTATTCAACTTTAAGCTAAGGCTGCGACTTGGTTGTCAAACCTGTGCAAGGAAATTAACGTTACTCAAAATTGGGATCAAAGTTGGCTAAAAAACGGAATGGGCCTTTAATGATACGGTGGATACAATTGGGCTTATAAGTATGTCCTTGTCGGGCTTGCACATTGTAATCTGTTGGGTCACTGTCAAATTGGTTATTCTTCAATCAAGATATAATTTATTGGCTTGAACAACTATTAATTTCGAGACTACCTTCCCTTTGCATTTAAGGCACGTCAAGCAAGTCTCGAAGGGGCAATTTGTAGGCATTGAAAAAAATTAAATTATATTGTTGGACCATGGTGGATAATTGATTGCTAAATTAATTACTTTAATTAAGCTAATTGGACTAATATTTATTTAATTGGGTTAATTAAATGGCCCATTAAATAATTAATTAGTTTAATTACTTAATTAAGTGTAATTGAATGATTGGATTGTTCGGCCCAAGTTGGTGAAATATTTAATGAGTCGGACCAGGCTGCTTGGATGAATTGGGTTTCCTAATTAGCGGTTTGAATTGGTCTTGGCCCATCAAAGTTATATGTGGATCATATAATTTTGAGAAATTTGAATGTTTGATTTTATTTGGAAATTTAATGAAATCATGAACCTGGACACAACGGTGTCCCGATACATTCCTTAATTTAATTAAAGAAATTAAATTAAATAAGGAATTAAGAGTTGGTTGAAGATTTTCTCTCACCCTCACCACTATAAATAGTGGTTTTATTTTCAAGAATTGGGAGCTCTGGAAATCTGCATACTGAAGCTCTGGCGAAGTCTCGCCAGGATATCGTCTGGAACACGCCCGCAGTTGTACTGCGTATTCCGCGCTGAGGAACACGCCACTTGAACACCGGAAGCCCTTCTTTGAAGATCAAGCTGCATATTAGCCCTTCATTGAGGAACAAGCTACCAACTCCGGAGGCCTTCAGCAAGGAACTACTCCAGTTCGGCATACTCCCGAACTCGGCATACTTCCAGTTCGGCCATACTCCCGAACTTGACATACTTCCAGTTCAGCGTACTCTGAACTCAGCACACTTCCAACAAGGAACTCGGCATACTTCCAGTTCGCCATACTCCCGAACTCGCATACTTCAAGTTCAGCATACTCTGGACTCGCACACTTCCAATTTGGCATATTCCAAATTTGGCACACATCTAATAGGCATACTTCTAGTAGAGAATCAGAGGACTTCTCATATACAGAGATTGTACCCCTTCTTGATTATACATACTTTGTAACCGATACTTTGAATTTTGAATATATACAATTCGAGTTTTTCGCGCTTACAAGTATATGGGACTCCATGCAGAAAAAGTATGAAGGTTCTATAAAAACAAAGAGGCAGCAGCTTCAAGCACTTCGTACAGATCTAGTTCGAAACACTCCGCATGAAGTCGGGAGAGTCAGTTACAGAATATCTCTCTCGTACAACCACGATTGTCAACAAGATGAGAAATCATGATAGCAAAATAGAGGATTCTGATGTTGTTGAAAAGATTCTTCGACATGACACCGAATTTCAATTTGTTGTGTGCTCCATAGAGGAAGCTAACAACGTGGAAAACCTTTCCTTGGATGAATTACAGAGTTCTTTAATGATTCATGAGCAAAAACTTATTCATCAGGAAAATGAAGAACAAGCATTGAAGATCTCAACAGAAAATCATCCATCACCGAGGAGAAATAGAGGACGAGGCAAAGGTAGAGGTAGAGGAAGAGGAGGAAGGCGAGGTGGCCATAATACCTCAACAACCCATAAACGAGAGACTTGTCAAAGGTTGAGTGTTATCGTTGTCACAAATGTGGCCACTATCAATCAGATTGCCGCACCAATCTGACTAAACCAGACGAAGAAAAAACCAACTTTGTAGAAAAAGAAGAGGAGGTATCTCTTTTGTTAGCGTGTCATGTGAATGAAAAAACTCAACACATGTGGTATTTAGATACCGGATGTAGCAATCACATGTGTGGGGATAAGACGATGTTTTGAGTATCTCCCCTATGGTTTGAAGGGTGTAGTGGAGCTGAAGTTGTATTCTCTCAAAAAATGAGATAACTTGAACTAAACATGAGAATATTATATAACCAAGCAAAGATTCATTAATCTTTAGGGTTTTGTTCAAGTTATATAAGAAAATCAAGGTTATATTTGTTTGGAAATATATAATATTCTCATGTTTGGTTCAAGTTATGCAATTTTTTCCAAAAATGTAACATAACCTCCACATAAATTTTTAGCTATTACATATTTATTACATGGAATGTGAGATACCTCCCATTTCTTAGGTATTATCACATTCCTTGTCTTATTGCAAATTTGTCATTTTAATTCATTGCCTTAGTTAATTATTGTTCAATCTATTAGTTAATTAATTTTAAATAATTTATTTCTATATTTTACCACTACATTATTTATTTATTTTAATTTTAAAATTTATTAAAATACATAAAAATAGGTTAATGGTATTCAAGTAAAAATAATCATCATAACATAATAATAAAAAAAAAATCTTCAACCAAACAGAGATTGCATTTCTTTATTTGGTTTATTTTCTTGAAAATGAACATATTATTTGTTATAATAATAATAATAATAATAATAATAATAACAATAATAATATGGGGTGATAGTGGCAGTGTGGTAGTGGTGATGGTGTGGTGGGGTGGTAGTGTTTAGTAGTGTGTTGTTGATGGAGGTGGTAGTGGTGTTAGTAGTAATAGTGGTGTTGGTGCTGATGGAGGGTAGTGGTGTGGTAGTAGTAATAGTGGTGTTGGGCGGTATACCAGAGTTTTAAACCAAACACAGAAATCTAATATTCTCAATAATCTAATATTCCCAATAATTTAACATTCTCTAAGGCTCCCCTCAAGGTTTTAAAGTATATCTAGAAATTTTTAGAGTCTACTCTAATTCAAGAAATCATTTTTGTTGTGGTGAAGTTTGTAAATGTAACATTTTTCATACTACAAACGACATAGACTGTATTCCCCTATCTACAAAAACCACTATATTATACTCCCTCCGTCCCTAAATGATTGTCTCATTTGCTTTTTGCACGATTTTTAATGCAACATAATAAATGTTATTAACTTTCCAATTTTGCCCCCTCAAAAGTAGGTATTATTTGTACAAAGTACAAAGTACAATTGTACTTACCTCTAGAAATTTGAAAAGTCAAAAGGGTAAATTGGGAAAATGTAGAGTGATAGTTATGTTCAATTTTGGAAAAATGACAATATTTTGGGACAAACTAAAAAGGAAAGTAAGACAGGTAAAATGAGACAGAGGGAGTATTACTTTGTGTTATTATTTTATAGAATATTGAGAAAAGGGTCAAATACACCCTCCAACTTTAGGTAAGAAGTCAATTAGGCCCTCGAACTTTTTAAAAGTTCAATTAGACACATTAACATATGAATTTAGTGCATTAAGGCCCAAAACCCTAATACTGACCTGCAATAACAAGTTAATAATGTAACGGCGGAACTCCCACAACTTTCCGGTGAAAACATGACCTGCAAGTCACCGGAACGCCACCCTCAACGACCACTGCCCCTCCTCCCTTTGCAAGATCCAGAAGTTCAGAGTTCAGAATTGAATAGAAACAAGCCATGGCTCTGCAAGATCCAGAAGTTTAGAGTTCTAGCGAGATGGCTGCATACGAATCCGGCGCCACCTATCACCACGATCCTCAAGCCTTTCTGTTTCAGACCTAGAGGAATCTTCCGCCCGAATCGAAGGACCTAAGTCCAACGCGGCTCTGGTATAGAAGCCGGTATAAGTGATCCATCGTCTCTGCTAGCAAGTTAGAGCCGGAGATCGCGTTGTAGCCGTGGCCGCTGACGGAATCGCCATGGATGTAGGGGGCGGGGCTAGACGACGGAAGGAAGGTGAAGATGACGGTGGCTACAGCAATGCCGATGATGAGAAAAACGAGACGCTGCTCGCGGATATACCGAATTGGCGAATCACATTCAGCCATGGCTTCGGAGGCTTCGGCGTATAACCGTCCATCGCCGGCTGCGCCTCTTGTCCTCTGTAGATCAACTCCGAACTCATAACTTAACAACCATCGATGTTTGCAAATTCTGGATCTTGCAAAGGAGGAGGGGCGGTACAGTGGTTAAGGGTGCCGTTCCGGCGACCTGCTGGTCATGTGTTCGCCGGAAAGTCGTCGGAGCTCTGCCGGTGTATTATTGACTTGCTATTACAAGTTACTATTAGGTGTTTGGGCCTTGAGGCACTAAATTCATATGTTAATGGGTCTAATTGCACCTTTCAAAAGTTCGAGGCCTAATTGTCTTATTACCTAAAGTTGGAGGATGTATTTGACCCTTTTCCCTTGAATATTTCTATTTTATGAAATCTACTGACTCTATTACATTGTAATATAGCACAAATAAATAAATAATGTCTTGTGTTATGAATTTATGTGGCTTGTGTTGTGAAATTTTGTGTCTATCAACACAAATTATAAACCTAAATCAAATTTGAAAAATAAATTAAATAAATATATAACATGTGTATTTATACCTTACGAAATCTGTAATTTGTTTTTTATGAAATTATGTACCTTATGGATATAAATTCTGTATTTGGAATTAATAATACTATATGGCCGACTTGAAGAGGCTATTTTGCCGATCACGTACACCATAACCTTTTCCTAGAATAGATATACAAAAATATGAACTTCGATCAATTCTTATCTGATCTCTTCCTTAACAACCCATCCGCCCACGGCTTCCACCACCGCTACTCAAAGCTAGCGGTGCCATTGCTTTCTTGCTTGCTTTAAGTCTTTAACGCATGAATGAAGCTAAGGAAGCCAAGTCTAAACACATTTCTCCATTCTAAATTTAACCTGAGAATGAAAGAGACAAACACCAACGACGTCACCAACCAGGATATATGCATGCCTCCGATCCTTAGCCTTCAAAACCAACACTCTCACCCTCCTCGATCAGCTTCTGCATTATATTGAGAGAAATCCATCCACCAACATACACCCTCAGGCCTCAGCTTAAAATTTTCTTTTCCTTTTCCTCTTTGTAAGAAATGGCCGAAATCAGGTGGCGCAAAACCCAAGCAACAGCAGCAGCTCCAACACCACCGCCGTTCCCGCTCTATCTACAGCAGTGATCGGGATTTGGAGTCAGCTTCTTCGCTTTCTTGCCGTATCTGCCTTGACAGTGACACCAGAGAAGGCGACCAACTCATATCTCCTTGCCGCTGTAAAGGCTCCCAAGAGTTCGTCCATAGAGAATGCTTGGACCACTGGAGATCTATCAGAGTGAGCGGGCAATATCATTTTTGTTCCTACACATAACACATACATATTGTGCGCTGTAATTCAGTTTAAACGATTATATATATAATTGTATTATTGTAGGAAGGTTTTGCTTTTACCCACTGCTCCACTTGTAAGGCAGCATTTCAATTACAAGTGAAAGAGGTGAAATATGACATTGTCACAAGACTAAAGCACAAGCTCTTTGTGGTCAAGGATTTTTTTGTTCATTTCCTGATTGCTCAAGCAGTAAGTATAATAATAATAATATATATAATGTTTCTTTATACATTTTCCTACCTTTCATGTTTCATCCTATACTAGCTCGCTCATTAGATGTACCTATATATTACTCTTATGAATTCTTATTTCTCCCCAGCTAATTGTAGTGCTTGGTGGTATATGTACATTGTGGATTACGAGGGAGTGATTCACAAGGCTGTTGATAAGTATTTGAGCTTCTTGTCTTCACAATCCACTATTTCCTTCTACTACAGCATGGGTACGCATATTTTTCATCCCTAACTTTCTTTATCAAATTATGTAAAACTACTTTCTTTTATGGTAGAGTAAAAGTCTCACTAATATAATTCTCTTGTTGAAAGGTTGTTATTAATTAGCAGCTTTAATTTTCTATCCAACAGTTTATATTAGTCTGATGATGATGTAAATGAAACAGGAGCACTGGTCTTCCTTATTGGCTTGGGATGTTATTGTTTCTTAAAAACTTGCATCTCCCTTGCTAATTTGGACCAACGTATAGCGCGCTGCCAAAACTTTTGCCTGGCCATGTTGATGTGGAATTGCCTTCCTGCTACAATGTTCATCATTCTATAACATATATGTCTTCATTTTTTGTGGTATTGCTTATGGTTTGTTTCTTGCTACAACATTTGTACATAAGAGTTGGCATCGCCACTACCAAATCCTAGAGAAGCGGAATCTTACACAGGTTTAATCCTTCAACTTTAATACGACTGTAAATTTTTTCAAGAAATGACGCATCATATTCCATTTAAATAATATGTTATTTTTATTTCAATTCTTTCTCTTAAATGTTACAGGTGTACGTAGTGGTGGATCAACATGGCCATTATACTCCACCGACACTAGATCCGAGGCATGAACAACACCTTCGATCTCTTAATCTATTATAGATCGAGGGAGATATATATATATATATATATATATATATATATATATATATATATATATATTTGATGGATCCAAATACCTTGCACTGCACATAACTTATGTCATTTGTATGCTTTTTTGGGATGTTGCTCACCGTTGTATATATTTTAATATTTCGCCCAATAAAATAAATTATTTCTTCATTGTTTAACCTTATTTTACAATACAACTATTGAATATACCAACTCAACTCATCATATGGTTTCCTTATTTCTGGATTATAGCAGTGAGTTGTTTTCCTTTGACAACATAATTAACCTCTTAATAATGTGTAGTAAATAGAAAGTTGTGATCGAGAAAGAAGCAAAATCCAACATCACCAACCACCTAAGATGATGCCTTTTAATGACAACTTAATTGGTCTTCAAAGCCAAACACTCTTCAATCTTAGACTCTGCATTTTCCTAATCAGATATAAGTGTCATAATTTTGACATATTAATTAGGAAGATGCTCATTAAGATTGCTAAATTGTGTCTATTGTTGAGAAACCTCAAGGACTAGAAGAAAAACAGTATGCATTCCATTGAAGAAGATGAAGAGAGTTTATGTGTTTACAGGCTGAAAGAAGAGATGAATGTATCAACTTGTCTACAGCTTACACATCATAGGCTATATAGACAAGCCGTTATAACTGCCAAGAGAAAAAAGAAAAGACTAATAAACCCCTAACTTATTAAGCTATGAAAGAAAGCAAAAGCAGAGAAGAGCTGAACTTGGACTGCTGCAAGCTGCAAGTTTGGTGCATTATTTGAGATGTTTGAGAGGATTGAAGATATGACTGAGCTGTGCATTACTTCATCACCCCCCCCCCCCCCCCACCCGTAAGCTGGAGCATGAACATCTTGAAGGCCCAGCTTATCATGGAACTTGTCAAACAAGGGCTTAGGCAAGGCTTTTGTGAAGCCATCTGCAGTCTGATTCTGGGAAGAAACAGCAAGAAGTTTGACAACCCCTTCATTGATCTTTTGTCTAACCACATGACAATCAATCTCAATGTGTTTAGTGCGTTCATGGAAGACAAAATTCTCACCAATAGCAATGGCAGAGTTGTTATCACAATACAAAGTTACTGGAGTAGAGAATGTTGCCTTCAAATCTGCTAACAGAAATAACAACCACTGTACCTCACAAGTTGTGGATGCTAGGGCTCTGTACTCTGCCTCAGAAGATGATCTAGAGATTGTAGCTTGCTTCTTGGTTTTCCATGAAATCAAAGAATTGCCAAGAAAAATACAATATCCTGTCACAGATTTCCTACTATCCACACAAGTTGCCCAGTCTGAGTCTGAAAATCCTTGCAATTTCATAAGAGAATTAGAAGGGTAGAACAAGCCTTTTCCAGGTGCTCCTTTTAGGTACCTTAACACCCTATGAGCTGCTACCATATGAGTGTCTCTTGGCTTCTCCACAAATTGACTTAGCTGCTGGACTGCATAAGAGATGTCAGGTCTAGTATTGGTTAGGTACAAGAGTTTCCCAACTAACCTTCTGAAAACTTCAGGTTGTGTGATGGGAATCCCATCAGTGTTGTTCAGTTTCTGTCCTGTGACAGCAGGAGTCTTAGCTGGCATGGCTTCCAAAAAACCATGTTCTTTTAGGATCTCCAAAGCATATTTCCTTTGGCAAATGTTAATTCCAGCATCAGTTCTAACGGCTTCAATGCCTAAGAAATAATTCAAGTTGCCCAAGTCTTTGATCTTGAAATCTCTATCCAGTGACTGCTTCAAATCATTCATTTGAACAGAATTATTTCCTGCCAAAAGGATATCATCAACATACACCAACAAGGCAATGAAAGATGTTCCTGTTTGTCTAGTAAACAAAGAGGGATCTGCAGAAGATTGTTGGAAAGCCATACACTTGTAAAGCTTTAGTCAACTTGGCATTCCATTGCCTACTTGCCTGTTTAAGGCCATACAGGGATCTCATGAGCTTGCAAACCTGATTTGGCTTCCCATTCTTAAAACCAGGGGGTAATACCATGTAGACTTCCTCCTCTAAGTCACCATGTAAAAAAGCATTGTTGATGTCAAGTTGCTGAATGTTCCATCCCTTAATAGCAGCCACAGCCAAGAAGGTTTTGATTGTGGTCATCCTAGCCACAGGTGAGAAAGTCTCAATGTAATCAACACCTAATTGTTGAGTATAACCCTTTGCAACCAGCCTGGCCTTATACCTCTCTATAGAGCCATCTGCTCTATGCTTCACTTTATACACCCATCTACAACCAATGGGGGTTTTACCAGCTGGCAATTCTGTTAAGATCCAAGTTTTGTTCTGGTTTAAAGCATTTATCTCAGCTTCCATGGCTTGTCTCCATTCCAAATGCAACACTACTTCTTGATAAGATTGTGGTTCCTCAGAGGAAGAAATAGCAGCTGCACACATTCTATGATCAGGAGATAAGTTTGGTAAGAGATGAACTTCTCTAGAGAATGGGGAGAAGTTCTGGCAATGGTGATGTTGGATGTGGTAGTCTGACAAATATAGTCTTGTAACTTTGAGGGAACATTTCTTGTTCTTAAAGATCTCCTAGGCTGCTGTTGATCAGTCTGATTGTCAGTGTCTCTGAAATCATTCTCAGAGCAAGAGTGTGTGTCATAAGCATGACTAGGACTAATGGAATAGTCTCTGATCTGTGAGAGTTCCACATGAATGTCTGGTGTTTGCTGATTCTCTTCCACATGAATGTCTGGTGTTTGCTGATTCTCTAGCTGGACTTCTGCAGATTGGTCATTCAACAAAGTATCCCTGACCATTCCACTCTCATTATGTTTTCCAGCCTGGTCCAATGTACCAAAGTTTGCTTCAATATATGTTGGGACCAAAGGGGAGAGAAGGTCCAAGGCTTTCTGGTGTAGCATTGCTAGAACCAGTCCCTGAGTATCCTTCTTTGAAGGGAAAAATATGCTCATGAAAAGTCACATTTCTGGAAATAAAAACAGCTCTGTCAGTCATATCAAACACCATATACCCTTTTATATTAGCAGGAAATCCCAAGAAAATGCATTTCTTGGCTCTTGTTTGCATCTTGTTCCTCCCTTGTGAAATAGTAGCTGCAAAGCATAGGCATCCAAAAGATCTCAAGTGATTGTAATCAACATCTTTTCTATATAACATTTGGAAGGGAGACTGGCCATCCAGAACCCCAGTGGGTAACCTGTTTATTAGATAAGATGCATGCAAAACACAATGACCCCAAAAGCTGTCAACAAGTCCAGATTGAAACTTCAAGGCCCTAGCTATATTCAAAATATGTTGATGCTTCCTTTCCACTACCCCATTCTGCTGGGGAGTATGTACATATGACCTTTGATGGACAATCCCTTTTTCATTATAGAAAGCTTGCATCATAAACTCACTCCCATTATCAGTTCTGACAGTCTTAATTTTGGCATCAAAGTGAGTGAGGACATAATTATAGAAGTTATGAAATGTGGATCTGACCTCTGACTTATGTTTCATTAAGTGTAGCCAAGTGTATCTGCTATAATCATCAACAATTGTTAAGAAATAATGTTCTCCATTAAGAGAAGCCACAGAAAATGGTCCCCAAATATCCATATGGATTAGATCAAAACATTTCTCAGATTTATTATTGCTAAGAGAAAAAGGAGCTTTCTTATGTTTGGCAAAATAACATGTGTCACAAGCTGATCCAGAGGCAGTACATGGTGAGATTTTCACCCCTTTCAACATTTGCATCTTATTCATTGGGTAATGACCCAGCCTATTGTGCCATATCTCAGCAGAAAGACTACTACAAGTCATTACATTGGAGTCATTAGCAGACTGAACAGAATGGACCTTCTTCCTGATAGGAGGGTTGGAGAGCAGATATAATCCTCCCTTTTCTTTAGCAAAACCATCCACCCTCCCAAGATGGCCCTGAACATCACAGCAATCAACCCTTATAATAATTTCATATCCTGATTCTCTTACCAGCTTGCTAGCAGAAACAATATTAAAGGAAAAAGATGGAATAAACAACACATTTTTCAACATCATATCCATGTGAAGTTTAATATTCCCAATGTGAGTAACATCAACTGTTTCCCCATTGGGCAGCCTTACTGATACTCCATGAACAGCATAATGAGATTCAAAGTAGTCCAAAGAACTAGTGATATGATCAGTTGCACCAGAATCTAAAATCCAAACATCAAGAGAATTTAACACAGTATTGATATGAGGATTAAAGATGAACTTGCCTTCATTATGTTTCTCTGCAACCTTCCTGGAATCTGAATTGATTCCAGTGTTAGATAATGTCACAGCATTATTAGATGAATGACCCCCTTGGCTTTGGCTCTGCAACAGACTCACAAGCCTTTGAAACTGCTCAGCAGTAAGGCCTACATCTCCAACTTGGTTCACAGAAGCAGGCTGAGTCTCTTGAGCTTGTTTATCCTTAGACTTATAACCTGGAATCCACCCTGGTGGGAAACCATGCTTCTTGTAACATTTTTCAATCGTGTGCCCTAATTTCCCACAGAACACACACTTAGGAACATTCTTTCCAGAATTATTGCTGAACTTTTTTTTGTTAAAGGAAGTTGCAACAGCCACAGTGGACTGGTCATCTGAATTCTGTACTGTTATGTTCTGCACAGAATTAGATTGAATCAAATCGGGATTCTTCATGATGCCAGAGTTTCTAAGCTTCCTTTCCATCTTGAGGGCCATGTTAAGGACCTTCTCCATAGCAGGGATGGGATCCATAACCAAAATTCCGGACTTAATGTTCTCATCGATCTACTCCACGTTGCGTAATTAACTTCTGACAAAGGAGGAGAAACGAGCACGAGGTTAGGATTCTCCGTCACATGCAAGTACATAGGATCGTGAAGCTCATCCACGAGCTGAACAGGGCTGGAGTTCATCGGAATGCGATCGGATGACGTAGCTTGCTCGCCACCATTTTCATCACCGGTTTCAGTCTCCGCCGTGACTGCCGCGGCGTAGCTCCGGTAACGCTCTGATACCATGTTGAGAAACCTCAAGGACTAGAAGAAAAACAGTATGCATTCCATTGAAGAAGATGAAGAGAGTTTATGTGTTTACAGGCTGAAAGAAGAGATGAATGTATCAACTTGTCTACAGCTTACACATCATAGGCTATATAGACAAGCCGTTATAACTGCCAAGAGAAAAAAGAAAAGACTAATAAACCCCTGACTTATTAAGCTAAGAAAGAAAGCAAAAGCAGAGAAGAGCTGAACTTGGACTGCTGCAAGCTGCAAGTTTGGTGCATTATTTGAGATGTTTGAGAGGATTGAAGATATGACTGAGCTGTGCATTACTTCATCATCTATTATATTCAAAAATTAATTTTAAATGTTTTATTATATGAAATAATATAACAATGAGCTAGCATGCATGGCTATTCTAGCTATAAACTAGATTGCAATCCCGGCGTTGCGCCTACATTCTTATTTTCAATTAATAGTATTGTTTTGTTTATTGATAATCATTTTATTGTTTTTACTTAACAATTTTTTTTATATTTTATTATCATAACGAAGTAGCTTGTAGTTGGTGGTGGTGGTGTTGAAAGTTTTTATTATTATTTTTGAGAAAACAAATTATACCCTTAAAAGGTCATTTTGCATGTAATCAACTAACAACTAATTTACCAAGTATCTTTTAACAACTAGCTAATATTATAAGCAGTCAAACCCACTAACCCAATTCGCTAACAACTATTTGCCAAACACCTCCTTTCTATCGTTTTTCAAACTTTTCAAAATAGCTCTAGGTGAGCTTGAATTTTGAAATAAGAGTTTTATAACAAACTAAACAAAGCTTGGAAACAAGTGTTGGTCCCGATACCAAAGGGCGAGAGTCTAGAGGAGGGGGGGGGGGGTGGATAGACTCTACTCGAAAATAAAACTTAACTCGAAAGTGTAGTGCACAGCGGAAAATAGTTTATCCTTTTTAAAGTTTCTTTGCACACGTTAATATTGAAAGTGTTTTCTTAGGGTTGATATAGATGCAATGCAATGCAGTTAAGTAAAGATAAATGACGAGAGCAAGAGAGAGATTTTTATAGTGGTTCGGCTATTAACGAAGCCTACTCCACTCTTCTTTCACAACTCGTGAAAGGGTTTGCACTATCACTCCTAGTACAAACTAAGCCAAGCTTGCTTCCTTGATCACTAAGCCGAATAACAACTTGCTAGGTTTTTCAACTCCTCCGAGTTTACTCTGCCTTTATCAACTTCTACAGAGTTCAGTGTTGGAAAAGGTTGATGGTATCTCCAACTTGAAATCTTGTCTTGACAATTCTTGGTCTTCGTATAAACTGTGCAAGATTTCTTAATGTTGTGAAGACTTTGAAAGCTATATGATCGATCTTTAAAAGAGTCTTCACAAACACACACTGGTTTTGAAAATAGCTTGTAGCTTGAGAGAGTTAAAAATCTTTTTGATAGCTATAGAGTGATAAAAATCAGCACATTCTTCAAGTGATGAAGAGGGGTATTTATAGGTGTGAGAAATCCATCCATTGAAGGAAGATGAGAATTCAAAACCTATTAACCAGTGTGTATTGTCCGCTGGGTAAGGAGACTTAATTGCGGTTGTACTGTATAGCCGTTGGCTTCAAAAAGTAACCAACCTTTTTGTCCTGTAGTGCAGACAAAACGTACCAATCATTAAATGCTCCTTGAAATTTGAAATCTCATTCCTAGGACACCATTTTTTCTAGGATGATTTTCCCAACTTTGAGACTTGGACATTTATGCTTCTGAAAAACAAATAAGACTTGTCCAATCGAGTCAGACTTTGACTCGTAGTCTCGAGTTCTGGTAACAAAAGATTGTCCTTATCATTCTTTATCTTCACAATTCAAATGATCTTTCTTTATCATTTGTCAATTACACAAGAGATAGAACGTTTTAGGTTTCGGTCTTAGCGGATCTCTCGACCTTCTCTTGATCTTCTCTTCTCTTCAACTTGTCTGACTGACTAAGAAAGATTCTAATTCGTGTAGATGTATAATTGAGCACGAATCAAACTCTAAGCAAAAACAACTTTCGTTCTACACAAAGGATACTAAACAACTAGAGTAAAAGAGGGGTCCAAATTCTTAGTTAGTTTGGTATCATCAAAATCTAATTACACATGTTCCTAAAAATTTCTCCCTTTTTGATGATGCAAAAACCTACACTCTCGCTATTAGGCTGAAATTATCCATGAAAGGATTTTCATTACAAAACAGCCAAATAGTTGAGTTTAGAAGAAAAGTCTAAGTAAAATAAAATAACATAAGAACTCAACACAACCCACAAAAAAGATAGATTTCATTCATATTAGATTCATATTACAAAAAGACATCTATCTATTACATATTTTGAAGTTCTTCTCTCTGTCGAGCTTCTTTTCTTCGGGTTTCTTCTTCTTGAGCTATCTGAGCTTTGAGCAATTCAGATCAATTTCATCATTGATGATCTTCATGAAATCTCGTGGTAATTCGGCATACTGCCTCTTATAAGTTATAACTCATATAGTTGTTGTATGCTTCGAGAATGTCTCGTCTAGGGATAATTCCATTGTTCCACCAACAAAACTAATTAAATGGCATTCATTCCTTCAACATAGCTTTTGCTTAATTTTTCACGGATCATGAACACAACATTGTGCTTGGCAGCTAGATTAGCATCTTTACCAATGGCTTTCAAGTTCTTTATCTTCTTCTGTACTTCTTGGAAGTAAATAAGATCTTGTTTCTTCTTCTTCTTAATCTCTTCATCAACAAGACACTGCCTTTCATTCTCTTCCCTTATTTCTTTACTCATGGTTCTTTGATAATCTTGTCTAGTATGATTGTCTCTTCTCTTTAACCATGTAGGCATGCTACAACATTTGTTGATGGTTTTGAAATTCAAATGATTTAGCCTCTTCTGTCATTCCCAACTAGCTTCATTCGAATTGTTTGCCATCAAGCATTCAAATTCCTTTGTTGTACTCCAATCTACAACATACATATTCTTCTTTCTTAATCCGGCAAGTACGACTTCATTCGTAGATTCATCTTTGACTTGACATCATTTGCCTTTGTAAAATTCTACAAGATATCCTTTGTCGCAAAATTGACTTGTACTGAACAAGTTGAACTTTAATCCTTCGACATAAGATACGTCTTCAATTCGTAGACCATTTTTCACAATTGTACCCGTTCCTTTTGTCATTCCATATCGATCATTTCCTCCGAAAACTACTTTTGGTCCTTCGATACTTTTGAACTCAACTAGACTAGCTTTATTGCCGGTCATATGTCGAGAGCATCCGCTATCGAAATATCAAATTTCCTGCAAAAAAAAAAATTAATTGTTTTTAGGTACCCAGACTTGTTTGGGTTCTTTTGTGTTAGTAATTTTTGGCATCCAAATCCACCTAGATCCCACTGATCCAAGAGTAGGTGATTTGTAACCATTAAAGACTCTATAATCATAATGCACTTGCGAATAATGCTTTGGTGCGGGTTGGGAATCAGATAGTTGCTTGATCCTATGAAAAAGAGCAAATCTGGACTTGGTCCATGGTTTGTCTTCAAGCGACCAATCTTGTTCTGAGGGATATAATCTCACTGCCCCAATTCTCAGAATTCTTCCCATAATTCCTATGAGGTTTTATTGCACTAGACTCGTTGGCTCTCCTTTGAGATACAAATTTTTGCCTTTTTAAATTTTGTTGCCTTTCCGAGATATTAATTTTTGGATTCGGCTTTGCAACATTTTTTTGGGCATTGATTCGATTTCCAACTCCTTGTCTCATTGTGCTATGCTGACTTTTCACAAATTTTACCGCTGGAACTTTATTAATTAAATTAGTAGTGGAATTAGTCAGCTTCATAGGGGTTTGAGAACATGATGGATTATAGCCCAATCCGGCCTTATCTCCAGCGGGTTTTTGCATACTTAGCATCTTATCCATTATTTTGGATGAATGCATAAATGATGCGATTACTTCCCGAAGGTTATGTTCTCGAAGCTCTCTAGCTTTGCACTCTTCTTGAAGTCGAATAATTTCGGCTTTCTAGTTCCTCAATTCAAGTAAAGCATTTTGCAATTTTTGTGCCATTTGTTCCTTTTCAAGGATTAGCAAATTATTGCGCTCTTTGACTTGAGTATGAGTGGCCATGACTTCTTGACAATCTTTCATGAGACTTTGAAATGATCCTTGAGTCTGGAAAGAGGTGTCAACAGAACTAAAGGAACCAAAGGAACTAGAAGATACCTCTTCGTCGGTTTCACGCGCCATAAAGCATTCCTCATGTTCGGATGTCTTGCTTACTAAGCATAGTAGCGCTGTATCTTCTTGTGATGAATCACTCTCATCACTAGATGATTCTTCGGATTCACTTGCTTCTAGTGGATCGCTTATTAGTGCATTCCGCTTGTCTTTTTTGAATTTCTTCTCTTTCGATTTGTATTCAACCTGCAGAGAGTTAGAAGTATTCTAATTTTTGTTCGCCTTGGGGTGTGGACATTCGCCATAAAGTGTCAAGGCTTCATACAATTGTAACACACATTTGTGTTTTCTTCGGCAGATTTTCTTCTTGATATTCTATTCTCTCGAAACGAATTTCCTTGTGGCGATCCTTTGTTCTTTTGCATGAACTTCTTGAATTTCCTAACAAATAAGGAAAATTGTTCGTCAGATAAAAAATCATTATTTCCTACTGACCTTGATGTGGATAGTTGTTCGGCCATCAGTGCGGATGTTCGTTCATCGCGTTCTTCTTCGACTCGTGTCTTCATTTCGAACTCATACGCCTTAAGATCACTAAAGAGTTTATCCGTAGATAATGTCCTTAGATCTCTGTGATCACGCATTGCAGTCACCTTCATATCCCAACTTGTAGGTAGTTCGCGTAACACTTTGAGCGATATTTCCTTCTGGGTAATGGTCTTTCCCAGATCCGTGATTTCTCCAAGGATTTTGATCAATCGAGCTTCCATGTCAGTGATGCTTTCGTTTGGTAGCATTTTTGAAATCTTCGAACCTCTTCATGGCAATGGTTAGTTTGTTGTCTTTTTCTTGTTCGTCGCCTTCACCGATACTAATGAGAGTATCCCATATTTCTTTTGCTGTGGTGCACTTTCGAATCTTTGGGAATATGGTGTCATCTACGGCCTTGAACATAATATCTTTGGCAATGTTGTCCAAATAAACTTCTCCCGAAAGGGTGGCGAGAAGTCTAGAGGAGGGTGAATAGACTTCTCTAACATTTTCACTTCTTTTACAAAACACACAAGGCAAATAACACTTTGGTAATTTCAACTCTAAATAACAAGCATCAACAAGTTAAACAACTTAGAGTATGCAGCGGAATAGATAGAGGTAAAGTGTTATGCTTAATAGTGCGGTGCTCAAAGAGAGATTCTAAACATGCAACATGTTAGAAACACTTGATATGACTCAAAGATGATGTAAATAAATTTGGCTTGCATGCGAACGTGGGAACTATTAAACCCAGACAGATAAAGATATGCGATAAAACGTAACCGGGTTAGTTCGCAGTTAGAATAAGCATGCACAAAATAAATGAGCAGTAAGTAAAGAGAGAGAGAGATTTATAGTGGTTCGGAGATGGTGTAATTCTCCTACTCCACTCTTCTCCATTCACTTCAAGGAGGAAATTCACGATTCTTTGATCACCCAGATACAATAGTGAATACGTGTCCACCGACAATTCTCCAAGTGCTTCACACAAAGCTACACTCCTCCAAGGTTTTTCGCAAGCTCCTCTTGTTACTCCGTCTTCCCGAGTACTTCGCACCAAGCTGTACTCCTACACCACGAGAACTACGCACAAAGCTACGCTCTCACAGGGTTTTCACAAGCTCCCGATTGTTACTCTGCCCTTTACAACGAGTGGTACGCACAAAGCTACACTCAACTAGGATTTTTCAGTCTCTCTAGTTACTCCGCCCTCTTTCTACACTCAGTAGAGAAGTTTTCAAAGAAATAAAATATTTCTCTCACTCAGACTTGAATTCTATCATATATAGCTCAATATATCGCTTCTTGGTTGATTTGAATATTGCTTGCTTTTTTCTTGCTTGTATATCTTAAACGATCAGTCGTACTTGTCTTCAAGTCTGCTTGGACAATTTATAGCCAATGAAAGCTATTTGCCCGTTGATCAACTTTCGATCTCGATCGTCCATCTTCGTATGTAGTTGATCAAAAATAAAGTTGTCAACTTGATCTGAAATGTTAGGCAGTAGTCTTTCGTATTAGGCATTAATTTAATCGTACAATGCGCGTATATATTATAACTAGTATGTAAAGAAATATGAATTTCCCTATCTCTAACTTCTGTAGTAACCTGTCCATGACAAATTATATTTTGGACCATGGTCTGCCTTATAAGGTATATTTTTAATATACTGAAGGAACATTATTTGTATACTAAAAGTTCGAGATAATAACTAAAATGGTCTATCGACTATGCTGTAATTTTCAATTTAGTCCTCAACATCATTCTTACCTAGTTAAGTCTTCAATTGTGTAATCTTTGTCCAATTTAGTCATCTGTTAACTTTTCTGTTTGTTGATGGTTAAAACTAGGGGTAAAATTTTAATTTCATAAGCTTCATGAGGAGAGACAAGCACAGCCAGGTTCTCTGCAAGACAACGCTTATGTTTTCCATTTCACACTGAAATTTGGAGCATTTGACTCTGGATTTTGGTGTTTTCTTGATTGTCTCAACAACTTTTCCCTCTCCTGTGTTCTTCCCCACCGCTGTAACCGCCATCAAACCCTCACCTTCCTCCGCCTCCTCGGCCGGCTTTTCGCCTGTAAACACGGCGGTATTAACATCGCCACCTCTTCTGATGAAAATCCCATCGGCGGGGCTTCGTCCCCGGGCTCCAAGCAAACAACCTCGTGGGCCATTACCTTGGACGCCAAGATTTGAAGCTTTTAGCCATGTCGAATCACCTTAACCAGTCCCACGTTTCTCCGCTTCGACCATCTCTTCTTATTCATGCACTTAGCCTTTACAACCTTAAAAACCGCTCGGAAATGGAGGGAGAGAAATATGGCCAGGAAAAAGATAGCTCCGTCGAGAAATTCTTGTCGAGCCCCACTTCTCCGAACCCCAATGGCAATAGAAAGTGCGATGCAACAAAGAAGGAGAGAAAACGTCGAGTTTCTCATTGCTTCCCTGACAAGTTACGTTCATGGAAGGTGAAGGCACTAGGCGGTTGATGTTCGAAGACGACAACGTTGGTCCCAAACGCTGTTCGTCAGAGGCGGATATCCGCCTCGTCTCCGGCTATGGCCGGATGCAATACTGGTTTGTAAGCCATCGAAGGAGTCCACTGTTTCGCTCTTCCAGGATCTGTTCTAGCTGTTTCGATGTAAGTGCGAAGGTGGAAAGAGGAAGCTGGTCATTATCTAAATTGTTCATCTTTGAAGAAGACAGGAATTGAAGTGTACTTAAAGCATATATACTCCAAATTGAACAAAAAAGAAATTCAAATTGAATCTTCCCTGGGATTTCTGTAAATCAGTTCAATAAGGATGCATGCATGCACATGACAATTTATACTGAAAGATGATCCAGGAGTTTGGTATCGCAATTACAATAAATAATAATAAAGAAAAAAACAAAAACTATATATATGTTTTAAGTGGAGATTACGGTGATTCAGGAGAAAGAAACAAAAAAGTTTAATTGGAGAAATAGTATTTATGATTTGGTGGTTCATTCTTTGACTGCTGAAGGGGCATGCAGGTGGAGGGTGGAAGAAAAGCGTGCGGAAGGACGGAGAAATTTATAGGAAAATACATAGACATTTACTCAATTAGCAAACTTTGCTTGGAAGCTTATGAAATTACATCTTTGCCCTTAATTTTAACCATCAACAACAGAAAAGTTAACAGAGGTTTAAATTGGGCAAAAATTACATAATTGAGGACTTAATTGGGTAAGATGATAGTCGAGGATTAAATTGGTAATTACAGCATAGTCGAGAGACCCTTTTGGTTATTAACTCCTAAAAGTTCATTAATACCAAATAATGAACATTTAGTACTCAAATCATTTATTTTTAAATATGAACATTCAGTACACAAATAATGTATCTTCGATGTATTAAAAATGTACCATTTGAGTAGTCCATCTTACAAGGTGGACCATGCTCTATGGTATAGC
>NW_017617206.1:0-1735 GCF_001879475.1 Ipomoea nil
TACCGCATAATTCCGCAACCTCGGCACCCTCGTTCCGCATAAGTCCGCAACCTCGGCACCCTCGTACCGCATAATTCCGCAACCTCGGCACCCTCGTACCGCATGAGTCCGCAACTTAGGCACCAACGTTGCGCATGAGTCCGCAACTTAGGCACCACGTTGCGCATGAGTCCGCAACTTAGGCACCGTTGCGCATGAGTCCGCAACTTAGGCACCCCTCGTTCCGCATGAGTCCGCAACTTAGGCACCCTCGTACCCCATAAGTCCGCAACTTGGGCACACTCGTTCCGCATGAGCCCGCAACGTAGGCACACTCGTTCCGCACAAGTCCGGCACTTAGGCACACTCGTTCCGCATGAGTCCGCAACTTAGGCACGCTCGTTCCGCATAAGTCCGCAACGTAGGCACACTCGTTCCGCATATGCCCGCAACGTAGGCACACTCGTTCCGCATATGCCCGCAACGTAGGCACACTCGTTCCGCATAAGTCCGCAACCTCGGCACCCTCGTACCGCATAAGTCCGCAACCTCGGCACCCTCGTACCGCATAATTCCGCAACCTCGGGCACCCTCGTACCGCATGAGTCCGCAACTTAGGCCCAACGTTGCGCATA
This sequence comes from Ipomoea nil, assembly GCF_001879475.1. NCBI lineage: Eukaryota > Viridiplantae > Streptophyta > Magnoliopsida > Solanales > Convolvulaceae > Ipomoea > Ipomoea nil. Next base: position 615 of record NW_017617206.1, read on the forward strand.
AGCCCGCAAACTTAGGCACCCTCGTTCCGCATAAGTCCGCAACTTAGGCACCCTCGTACCCCATAAGTCCGCAACTTGGGCACCCTCGTACCGCAACTTTCCGCAACTTGGGCCCCTCGTACCGCAACTTTCCGCAACTTGGGCACCCTCGTACGCAACTTTCCGCAACTTGGGCACCCTCGTACCGCAACTTTCCGCAACTTGGGCCCTCGTACCGCAACTTTCGCAACTTGGGCACTCTCGTACCGCAACTTTCCGCAACTTGGGCACCTCGTACCGCAACTTTCCGCAACTTGGGCACCCTCGTACCGCATAATTCCGCAACCTCGGCACCCTCGTTCCGCATAAGTCCGCAACCTCGGCACCCTCGTACCGCATAATTCCGCAACCTCGGCACCCTCGTACCGCATGAGTCCGCAACTTAGGCACCAACGTTGCGCATGAGTCCGCAACTTAGGCACCAACGTTGCGCATGAGTCCGCAATTAGGCACCAACGTTGCGCATGAGTCCGCAACTTAGGCACCCTCGTTCGCATGAGTCCGCAACTTAGGCACCCTCGTACCCCATAAGTCCGCAACTTGGGCACACTCGTTCCGCATGAGCCCGCAACGTAGGCACACTCGTTCCGCACAAGTCCGGCACTTAGGCACACTCGTTCCGCATGAGTCCGCAACTTAGGCACGCTCGTTCCGCATAAGTCCGCAACGTAGGCACACTCGTTCCGCATATGCCCGCAACGTAGGCACACTCGTTCCGCATATGCCCGCAACGTAGGCACACTCGTTCCGCATAAGTCCGCAACCTCCGCACCCTCGTACCGCATAAGTCCGCAACCTCGGCACCTCGTACCGCATAACAACCTCGGCACCCTCGTACCGCATGAGTCCGCAACTTAGCACCAACGTTGCGCATAAGCCCGCAACTTAGGCACCCTCGTTCCGCATAAGTCCGCAACTTAGGCACCTCGTACCCATAAGTCCGCAACTTGGGCACACTCGACACTGTATGGGGTACGAGCGTGCCTAAGTTGTGCGACTCATGCGGAAGCGAGTGTGCCTAAGTGCCGGACTTGTGGCGAGCGAGTGTGCCCTACGTTGCGCGGGCTCGATGCGGAGCGAGT
>NW_017617207.1:0-765 GCF_001879475.1 Ipomoea nil
CTCCTTTTATCTTTTTCACTGAAACGACTAACGGTCTTGGCCCTTCTTTCCTATCTCTTCTCACAGAGTCCCTCAGTCGGGGCGACTCCCTTTGGCTTTTTCACGGAAACGACTAAGGGTCTGGGCCCTTGTTTCCTATCTCGTCACGCCGAGTCCCTCAGTCGAGGTGACTCCCTAGGCTTTTTCTTTTCTTAGAAATGGTTTAGGGTCAGTACCCATTGTTTCTTTAATTTCTCGCCGAGTCCCTCAGTCGAGGCGACTCCTTTTGGCTTTTTCACGGAAACGACTAAGGGTCTGGGACCTTGTTTCCTATCTCTTCTCGCCGAGTCCCTCAGTCGAAGCGACTCCTTAGGCTTTTTCTTTTCTTAGAAACGGTTTAGGGTCAGTGCCCTGTCGTTCTTTAATTTCTCACCGAGTCCCTCAGTCGAGGCGACTCCTTTTGGCTTTTTCAAGGAAACGACTAAGGTCTGGGCCTTTGTTTCCTATCTCTTCTCGCCGAGTCCCTCAATCGAGGCGACTCCTAAGGCTTTTTCTTTTATTAGATACGGTTTAGGGTCAGTGTCCCATTGTTTCTTTAATTTCTCGCCGAGTCCCTCAGTCGAGGCGACTCTTTTTGGCTTTTTTCACGGAAATGACTAAAGGTTTGGGAACTTGTTTCCTATCTCTTCTCGCCGAGTCCCTCAGTCGAGGCGACTCCTTAGGCTTTTTCTTTTCTTAGAAATGGTTTTGGGTCAGTGCCACGTTGTTTCTTTAATTTCTCGCGAG
>NW_017617208.1:0-13867 GCF_001879475.1 Ipomoea nil
TGGTTCGAACCTAAGGAAGACAAACAAGATGAAATATTGCATTGAATCCAAGAATTGTTTAAGGATATGCGCTTAGGCCTCACCTAGATATAGAGATTCGAAAATTACATAATTCATATTCTCAATAACATTATGACATTCCCGGTTGAGAATGTAAATGTCATAGCGTTATACAAAGAAAGTACCATATAATGAAATTGCGTTTGTAGTCCAACGGTTAGGATAATTGCCTTCCAAGCAATAGCCGGGTTCAACTCCCGGCAAACGCATTTCCTTTGCATTCGTTAAGCCTCTGAATTAGCCTAGAGCATAATTTCGTTAAGTTTTGCTTCTCGATTTAAGCAACCCTATGGACTAAACTCTTTTCAATTTAATAATTTATTATATAAATTCCATTTATAAATATTTTTTAAATAAAATTTATATTCACACTTCTATTAAACAAACTTTTATATTTTACCAGTTTGTAATTTTGATATCAATTTATTCACCTCTTAATATTTTTAAAATATCTACTAAAACAAGTTGGTTCAATCGGTTGTTGAAACTTGAAATGAAAGCTTCGTATTATTTTGATTTTTGTAATTTTTATTATTTGTTTATACATTACCCTCTATTATATCACTTACTTTTTCATAAATACACATGGACCCCCGTCAGTGTATACTTTTGTAAAAAATATTCTTAATTATTTATTGTTTTTAACTTACTCATTGAATTTCAAGAAGGTCTTTGGTTCAAACCTAAGGAAGACAAACAAGAAGAAATATTGCATTGAATCCAAGGATTGTTTAAGGATATGCGTTTAGGCCTCACTAGAAATAGGGATTCGAAAATTACATAATTCATATTCTCAATAACATTATGACATTCCGTTGAGAATGTAGATGTCATAATACCGCGTACAAAGGTGTTATACAAGAAAGTACATATAATGAAATTGCGTTTGTAGTCCAACGGTTAGGATAATTGCCTTCCAAGCAATAGACCGGGTTAACTCCCGGCAAACGCATTACCTTTGCATTCGTTAAGCCTTCGTTAAGTTTTGCTTCTCGATTTAAGCAACCCTATGGACTAAACTCTTTTAAAATTTAATAATTTATTATATAAATTCCATTTATATATATTTTTTTAAATAAAATTTATATTCACACTTCTATTAAACAAACTTTTATATTTACCAGTTTGTAATTTTGATATCAATTTATTCACCTCTTAATATTTTAAAATATCTACTAAAACAAGTTTTTTCAATCGGTTGTTGAAACTTGAAATGAAAGTTTCGTATTATTTTGATTTTTGTAATTTTTATTATTTTTTTCTACATTACCCTCTATTATATCACTTACTTTTTAATAAATATACATGGACCCCGTCAGTGTATACTTTTGTAACAAAATATTCTGTTAATTATTTATTGTTTTTAACTTACTCATTGAATTTCATAAGAAGGTCTTTGGTTCAAACCTAGGGAAGACAAACAAGAAGAAATATTGCATTGAATCCAAGAATTGTTTAAGGATATGCGTTTAGGCCTCACCTAGAAATAGGGATTCGAAAATTACATAATTCATATTCTCAATAACATTATGACATTCCCGGTTGAGAATGTAGATGTCATAGCGTTATACAAAGAAAGTACCATATAATGAATTGCGTTTGTAGTCCAACGGTTAGGATAATTGCCTTCCAAGCAATAAACCTGGGTTCGACTCCCGGCAAACGCATTACCTTTGCATTCGTTAAGCCTCTCGAATTAAGCAAACCAAACATGCAGCCCCAGAGCTTAATTTCGTTAAGTTTGGCTTCTCGATTTAAGCAACCTTCTGGACTAAACTCTTTTTATATTTTACCAGTTTGTAATTTTGATATCAATTTATTCACCTCTTAATATTTTTAAAATATCTACTAAAACAAGTTTGTTCAATCGGTTGTTGAAACTTGAAATGAAAGTTTCGTATTATTGATTTTTGTAATTTTTATTATTTTTTTCTACATTACCCTCAATTATATCACTTACTTTTTAATAAATATACATGGACCCCTTCATTGTATACTTTTGTAACAAAATATTCTTTAATTATTTATTGTTTTTAACTTACTCATTGAATTTCATAAGAAGGTCTTTGTATCGAACCTAAGGAAGACAAACAAGATGAAATATTGCATTGAATCCAAGAATTGTTTAAGGATATGCGCTTAGGCCTCACCTAGATATAGAGATTCGAAAATTACATAATTCATATTCTCAATAACATTATGACATTCCCGGGTTGAGAATGTAAATGTCATAGCGTTATAAAAAGAAAGTACCATATAATGAAATTGCGTTTGTAGTCCAACGGTTAGGATAATTGCCTTCCAAGCAATAGACCCGGGTTCAACTCCCGACAAACGCATTACCTTTGCATTCGTTAAGCCTCTCAAATAAGCAAGCCGTAGAGCGTAATGTCGTTAAGTTTTGCTTCTCGATTTAAGCAACCCTATGGACTAAACTCTTTTCAAATTTAATAATTTATTATATAAATTCCATTTTATATATATATTTTTTAAATAAAATTTATATTCACACTTCTATTAAACAAATTTTATATTTTACCAGTTTCTAATTTTGATATCAATTTATTCACCTCTTAATATTTTTAAAATATCTACTAAAACAAGTTGGTTTCAATTGGTTGTTGAAACTTGAAATGAAAGCTTCGTATTATTTTGATTTTTGTAATTTTTATTATTTTTTTATACATTACCCTCTATTATATCACTTACTTTTTCATAAATACACATGGACCCCGTCAGTGTATACTTTTGTAAAAAATATTCTGTTAATTATTTATTGTTTTTAACTTACTCATTGAATTTCATAAGAAGGTCTTTGGTTCAAACCTAAGGAAGACAAACAAGATGAAATATTGCATTGATCCAAGAATTGTTTAAGGATATGCGTTTAGGCCTCACCTAGAAATAGGGATTCGAAAATTACATAATTCATATTCTCAATAACATTATGACATTCCCGGTTGAGAATGTAGATGTCATAGCGTTATACAAAGAAAGTACCATATAATGAAATTGCGTTTGTAGTCCAACGATTAGGATAATTGCCTTCCAAGCAATAGGCCTGGGTTCGACTCCCGGCAAACGCATTACCTTTGCATTCGTTAAGCCTCTCGAATTAAGCAAACCAAACATGCAGCCCCAGAGCTTAATTTCGTTAAGTTTTCGCTTTAGTCCTAATGGACTAAACTCTTTTATATTTTACCAGTTTGTAATTTTGATATCAATTTATTCACCTCTTAATATTTTTAAAATATCTACTAAAACAAGTTTGTTCAATCGGTTGTTGAAACTTGAAATGAAAGTTTCGTATTACTTGATTTTTGTAATTTTTATTATTTTTTTCTACATTACCCTCTATTATATCACTTACTTTTTAATAAATATACATGGACCCTTCAGTGTATACTTTTGTAACAAAATATTCTGTTAATTATTTGTTATTTTTAACTTACTCATTGAATTTCATAAGATGGTCTTTGGTTCAAACCTAAGGAAGACAAACAAGATGAAATATTGCATTGAATCCAAGAATTGTTTAAGGATATGCGCTTAGGCCTCACCTAGATATAGAGATTCGAAAATTACATAATTCATATTCTCAATAACATTATGACATTCCCAGTTGAGAATGTAAATGTAATAACGTTATACAAAGAAAGTACCATATAATGAAATTGCGTTTGTAGACACGGGTTCAAGTCCCGGCAAACGCATTACCTTTGCATTCGTTAAGCCTCTCGTTAAGTTTTGCTTCTCGATTTCAGCAACCCTATGGACTAAACTCTTTTAAAATTTAATAATTTATTATATAAATTCCATTTTATATATATTTTTTTAAATAAAATTTATATTCACACTTCTATTAAACAAACTTTTATATTTTACCAGTTTGTAATTTTGATATCAATTTATTCACCTCTTAATAATTTTAAAATATATACTAAAACAAGTTGTTTCAATCGGTTGTTGAAACTTGAAGTGAAAGCTTCGTATTATTTTGATTTTTGTAATTTTTATTATTTTTTTATACATTACCCTCTATTATATCACTTACTTTTTCATAAATACACATGAACCCCGTAAGTGTATACGTTTGGAAAAAATATTCTGTTAATTATTTATTGTTTTTAACTTACTCATTGAATTTCATAAGAAGGTCTTTGGTTCAAACCTAAGGAAGACAAACAAGAAGAAATATTGCATTGAATCCAAGAATTGTTTAAGGATATGCGTTTAGGCCTCACCTAGAAATAGGGATTCGAAAATTACATAATTCATATTCTCAATAACATTATGACATTCCCGGTTGAGAATGTAGATGTCATAGCATTATACAAAGAAAGTACCTTATAATGAAATTGCATTTGTAGACCAACGGTTAGGATAATTGCCTTCCAAGCAATAAACCTTGGTTCGACTCCCGGCAAACGCATTACCTTTGCATTCGTTAAGCCTCTCGAATTAAGCAAACAAAACATGCAGCCCCAGAGCTTAATTTCGTTAAGTTTGGCTTCTCGATTTAAGCAACCTTCTGGACTAAACTCTTTTATATTTTACCAGTTTGTAATTTTGATATCAATTTATTCACGTCTTAATATTTTTAAAATATCTACTAAAACAAGTTTTTTCAATCGGTTGTTGAAACTTGAAATGAAAGTTTCGTATTACTTGATTTTTGTAATTTTTATTATTTTTTTCTACAATACCCTCTATAATATCACTTACTTTTTAATAAATATACATGGACCCCTTCAGTGTATACTTTTGTAACAAAATATTCTGTTAATTATTTATTGTTTTTAACTTACTCATTGAATTTCATAAGAAGGTCTTTGGTTCGAACCTAAGGAAGACAAACAAGATGAAATATTGCATTGAATCCAAGAATTGTTTAAGGATATGCGCTTAGGCCTCACCTAGATATAGAGATTCGAAAATTACATAATTCATATTCTCAATAACATTATGACATTCCCGGTTGAGAATGTAAATGTCATAGCGTTATAAAAAGAAAGTACCATATAATGAAATCGCGTTTGTAGTCCAACGGTTAGGATAATTGCTTTCCAAGCAATAGACCCAAGTTCAACTCCCGGCAAACGCATTACCTTTGCATTCGTTAAGCCTCTCGAATTAAGCAAACCAAACATGCAGCCCCATTACCTTTGCATTCGTTAAGCCTCTCGAATTAAGCAAACCAAACATGCAGCCCCAGAGCTTAATTTCGTTAAGTTTGGCTTCTCGAGTTAAGCAACCTTCTGGACTAAACTCTTTTATATTTTACCAGTTTGTAATTTTGATATCAATTTATTCACCTCTTAATATTTTTAAAATATCTACTAAAACAAGTTTGTTCAATCGGTTGTTGAAACTTGAAATGAAAGTTTCGTATTACTTGATTTTTGTAATTTTTATTATTTTTTTCTACATTACCCTCAATTATATCACTTACTTTTTAATAAATATACATGGACCCCTTCATTGTATACTTTTGTAACAAAATATTCTGTTAATTATTTATTGTTTTTAACTTACTCATTGAATTTCATAAGAAGGTCTTTGTATCGAACCTAAGGAAGACAAACAAGATGAAATATTGCATTGAATCCAAGAATTGTTTAAGGATATGCGCTTAGGCCTCACCTAGATATAGAGATTCGAAAATTACATAATTCATATTCTCAATAACATTATGACATTCCCGGTTGAGAATGTAAATGTCATAGCGTTATAAAAAGAAAGTACCATATAATGAAATTGCGTTTGTAGTCCAACGGTTAGGATAATTGCCTTCCAAGCAATAGACCCGGGTTCAACTCCCGACAAACGCATTACCTTTGCATTCGTTAAGCCTCTCGAAATAAGCAAGCCGTAGAGCGTAATGTCGTTAAGTTTTGCTTCTCGATTTAAGCAACCCTATGGACTAAACTCTTTTCAAATTTAATAATTTATTATATAAATTCCATTTTATATATATATTTTTTAAATAAAATTTATATTCACACTTCTATTAAACAAATTTTATATTTTACCAGTTTCTAATTTTGATATCAATTTATTCACCTCTTAATATTTTTAAAATATCTACTAAAACAAGTTGGTTCAATTGGTTGTTGAAACTTGAAATGAAAGCTTCGTATTATTTTGATTTTTGTAATTTTTATTATTTTTTTATACATTACCCTCTATTATATCACTTACTTTTTCATAAATACACATGGACCCCGTCAGTGTATACTTTTGTAAAAAATATTCTGTTAATTATTTATTGTTTTTAACTTACTCATTGAATTTCATAAGAAGGTCTTTGGTTCAAACCTAAGGAAGACAAACAAGATGAAATATTGCATTGAATCCAAGAATTGTTTAAGGATATGCGTTTAGGCCTCACCTAGAAATAGGGATTCGAAAATTACATAATTCATATTCTCAATAACATTATGACATTCCCGGTTGAGAATGTAGATGTCATAGCGTTATACAAAGAAAGTACCATATAATGAAATTGCGTTTGTAGTCCAACGATTAGGATAATTGCCTTCCAAGCAATAGGCCTGGGTTCGACTCCCGGCAAACGCATTACCTTTGCATTCGTTAAGCCTCTCGAATTAAGCAAACCAAACATGCAGCCCCAGAGCTTAATTTCGTTAAGTTTCGCTTTAGTCCTAATGGACTAAACTCTTTTATATTTTACCAGTTTGTAATTTTGATATCAATTTATTCACCTCTTAATATTTTTAAAATATCTACTAAAACAAGTTTGTTCAATCGGTTGTTGAAACTTGAAATGAAAGTTTCGTATTACTTGATTTTTGTAATTTTTATTATTTTTTTCTACATTACCCTCTATTATATCACTTACTTTTTAATAAATATACATGGACCCCTTCAGTGTATACTTTTGTAACAAAATATTCTGTTAATTATTTGTTATTTTTAACTTACTCATTGAATTTCATAAGATGGTCTTTGGTTCGAACCTAAGGAAGACAAACAAGATGAAATATTGCATTGAATCCAAGAATTGTTTAAGGATATGCGCTTAGGCCTCACCTAGATATAGAGATTCGAAAATTACATAATTCATATTCTCAATAACATTATGACATTCCCAGTTGAGAATGTAAATGTAATAACGTTATACAAAGAAAGTACCATATAATGAAATTGCGTTTGTAGACACGGGTTCAAGTCCCGGCAAACGCATTACCTTTGCATTCGTTAAGCCTCTCGTTAAGTTTTGCTTCTCGATTTCAGCAACCCTATGGACTAAACTCTTTTAAAATTTAATAATTTATTATATAAATTCCATTTTATATATATTTTTTTAAATAAAATTTATATTCACACTTCTATTAAACAAACTTTTATATTTTACCAGTTTGTAATTTTGATATCAATTTATTCACCTCTTAATAATTTTAAAATATATACTAAAACAAGTTGTTTCAATCGGTTGTTGAAACTTGAAGTGAAAGCTTCGTATTATTTTGATTTTTGTAATTTTTATTATTTTTTTATACATTACCCTCTATTATATCACTTACTTTTTCATAAATACACATGAACCCCGTAAGTGTATACGTTTGGAAAAAATATTCTGTTAATTATTTATGATTTTTAACTTACTCATTGAATTTCATAAGAAGGTCTTTGGTTCAAACCTAAGGAAGACAAACAAGAAGAAATATTGCATTGAATCCAAGAATTGTTTAAGGATATGCGTTTAGGCCTCACCTAGAAATAGGGATTCGAAAATTACATAATTCATATTCTCAATAACATTATGACATTCCCGGTTGAGAATGTAGATGTCATAGCATTATACAAAGAAAGTACCTTATAATGAAATTGCATTTGTAGACCAACGGTTAGGATAATTGCCTTCCAAGCAATAAACCTTGGTTCGACTCCCGGCAAACGCATTACCTTTGCATTCGTTAAGCCTCTCGAATTAAGCAAACAAAACATGCAGCCCCAGAGCTTAATTTCGTTAAGTTTGGCTTCTCGATTTAAGCAACCTTCTGGACTAAACTCTTTTATATTTTACCAGTTTGTAATTTTGATATCAATTTATTCACGTCTTAATATTTTTAAAATATCTACTAAAACAAGTTTTTTCAATCGGTTGTTGAAACTTGAAATGAAAGTTTCGTATTACTTGATTTTTGTAATTTTTATTATTATTTTCTACAATACCCTCTATTATATCACTTACTTTTTAATAAATATACATGGACCCCTTCAGTGTATACTTTTGTAACAAAATATTCTGTTAATTATTTATTGTTTTTAACTTACTCATTGAATTTCATAAGAAGGTCTTTGGTTCGAACCTAAGGAAGACAAACAAGATGAAATATTGCATTGAATCCAAGAATTGTTTAAGGATATGCGCTTAGGCCTCACCTAGATATAGAGATTCGAAAATTACATAATTCATATTCTCAATAACATTATGACATTCCCGGTTGAGAATGTAAATGTCATAGCGTTATAAAAAGAAAGTACCATATAATGAAATCGCGTTTGTAGTCCAACGGTTAGGATAATTGCTTTCCAAGCAATAGACCCAAGTTCAACTCCCGGCAAACGCATTACCTTTGCATTCGTTAAGCCTCTCGAATTAAGCAAACCAAACATGCAGCCCCAGAGCTTAATTTCGTTAAGTTTGGCTTCTCGAGTTAAGCAACCTTCTGGACTAAACTCTTTTATATTTTACCAGTTTGTAATTTTGATATCAATTTATTCACCTCTTAATATTTTTAAAATATCTACTAAAACAAGTTTGTTCAATCGGTTGTTGAAACTTGAAATGAAAGTTTCGTATTACTTGATTTTTGTAATTTTTATTATTTTTTTCTACATTACCCTCAATTATATCACTTACTTTTTAATAAATATACATGGACCCCTTCATTGTATACTTTTGTAACAAAATATTCTGTTAATTATTTATTGTTTTTAACTTACTCATTGAATTTCATAAGAAGGTCTTTGTATCGAACCTAAGGAAGACAAACAAGATGAAATATTGCATTGAATCCAAGAATTGTTTAAGGATATGCGCTTAGGCCTCACCTAGATATAGAGATTCGAAAATTACATAATTCATATTCTCAATAACATTATGACATTCCCGGTTGAGAATGTAAATGTCATAGCGTTATAAAAAGAAAGTACCATATAATGAAATTGCGTTTGTAGTCCAACGGTTAGGATAATTGCCTTCCAAGCAATAGACCCGGGTTCAACTCCCGACAAACGCATTACCTTTGCATTCGTTAAGCCTCTCGAAATAAGCAAGCCGTAGAGCGTAATGTCGTTAAGTTTTGCTTCTCGATTTAAGCAACCCTATGGACTAAACTCTTTTCAAATTAATAATTTATTATATAAATTCCATTTTATATATATATTTTTTAAATAAAATTTATATTCACACTTCTATTAAACAAATTTTATATTTTACCAGTTTCTAATTTTGATATCAATTTATTCACCTCTTAATATTTTTAAAATATCTACTAAAACAAGTTGGTTCAATTGGTTGTTGAAACTTGAAATGAAAGCTTCGTATTATTTTGATTTTTGTAATTTTTATTATTTTTTTATACATTACCCTCTATTATATCACTTACTTTTTCATAAATACACATGGACCCGTCAGTGTATACTTTTGTAAAAATATTCTGTTAATTATTTATTGTTTTTAACTTACTCATTGAATTTCATAAGAAGGTCTTTGGTTCAAACCTAAGGAAGACAAACAAGATGAAATATTGCATTGAATCCAAGAATTGTTTAAGGATATGCGTTTAGGCCTCACCTAGAAATAGGGATTCGAAAATTACATAATTCATATTCTCAATAACATTATGACATTCCCGGTTGAGAATGTAGATGTCATAGCGTTATACAAAGAAAGTACCATATAATGAAATTGCGTTTGTAGTCCAACGATTAGGATAATTGCCTTCCAAGCAATAGGCCTGGGTTCGACTCCCGGCAAACGCATTACCTTTGCATTCGTTAAGCCTCTCGAATTAAGCAAACCAAACATGCCAGCCCCAGAGCTTAATTTCGTTAAGTTTCGCTTTTAGTCCTAATGGACTAAACTCTTTTTATATTTTACCAGTTTGTAATTTTGATATCAATTTATTCACCTCTTAATATTTTTAAAATATCTACTAAAACAAGTTTGTTCAATCGGTTGTTGAAACTTGAAATGAAAGTTTCGTATTACTTGATTTTTGTAATTTTTATTATTTTTTTCTACATTACCCTCAATTATATCACTTACTTTTTAATAAATATACATGGACCCCTTCATTGTATACTTTTGTAACAAAATATTCTGTTAATTATTTATTGTTTTTAACTTACTCATTGAATTTCATAAGAAGGTCTTTGTATCGAACCTAAGGAAGACAAACAAGATGAAATATTGCATTGAATCCAAGAATTGTTTAAGGATATGCGCTTAGCCTCACCTAGATATAGAGATTCGAAAATTACATAATTCATATTCTCAATAACATTATGACATTCCCGGTTGAGAATGTAAATGTCATAGCGTTATAAAAAGAAAGTACCATATAATGAAATTGCGTTTGTAGTCCAACGGTTAGGATAATTGCCTTCCAAGCAATAGACCCGGGTTCAACTCCCGACAAACGCATTACCTTTGCATTCGTTAAGCCTCTCGAAATAAGCAAGCCGTAGAGCGTAATGTCGTTAAGTTTTGCTTCTCGATTTAAGCAACCCTATGGACTAAACTCTTTTCAAATTTAATAATTTATTATATAAATTCCATTTTATATATATATTTTTTAAATAAAATTTATATTCACACTTCTATTAAACAAATTTTATATTTTACCAGTTTCTAATTTTGATATCAATTTATTCACCTCTTAATATTTTTAAAATATCTACTAAAACAAGTTGGTTCAATTGGTTGTTGAAACTTGAAATGAAAGCTTCGTATTATTTTGATTTTTGTAATTTTTATTATTTTTTTATACATTACCTCTATTATATCACTTACTTTTTCATAAATACACATGGACCCCGTCAGTGTATACTTTTGTAAAAAATATTCTGTTAATTATTTATTGTTTTTAACTTACTCATTGAATTTCATAAGAAGGTCTTTGGTTCAAACCTAAGGAAGACAAACAAGATGAAATATTGCATTGAATCCAAGAATTGTTTAAGGATATGCGTTTAGGCCTCACCTAGAAATAGGGATTCGAAAATTACATAATTCATATTCTCATAACATTATGACATTCCCGGTTGAGAATGTAGATGTCATAGCGTTATACAAAGAAAGTACCATATAATGAAATTGCGTTTGTAGTCCAACGATTAGGATAATTGCCTTCCAAGCAATAGGCCTGGTTCGACTCCCGGCAAACGCATTACCTTTGCATTCGTTAAGGCCTCTCGAATTAAGCAAACCAAACATGCAGCCCAGAGCTTAATTTCGTTAAGTTTCGCTTTAGTCCTAATGGACTAAACTCTTTTATATTTTACCAGTTTGTAATTTTGATATCAATTTATTCACCTCTTAATATTTTTAAAATATCTACTAAAACAAGTTTGTTCAATCGGTTGTTGAAACTTGAAATGAAAGTTTCGTATTACTTGATTTTTGTAATTTTTATTATTTTTTTCTACATTACCCTCTATTATATCACTTACTTTTTAATAAATATACATGGACCCCTTCAGTGTATACTTTTGTAACAAAATATTCTGTTAATTATTTGTTATTTTTAACTTACTCATTGAATTTCATAAGATGGTCTTTGGTTCGAACCTAAGGAAGACAAACAAGATGAAATATTGCATTGAATCCAAGAATTGTTTAAGGATATGCGCTTAGGCCTCACCTAGATATAGAGATTCGAAAATTACATAATTCATATTCTCAATAACATTATGACATTCCCAGTTGAGAATGTAAATGTATTAACGTTATACAAAGAAAGTACCATATAATGAAATTGCGTTTGTAGACACGGGTTCAAGTCCCGGCAAACGCATTACCTTTGCATTCGTTAAGCCTCTCGTTAAGTTTTGGCTTCTCCGATTTCAGCAACCCTATGGACTAAACTCTTTTAAAATTTAATAATTTATTATATAAATTCCATTTTATATATATTTTTTTAAATAAAATTTATATTCACACTTCTATTAAACAAACTTTTATATTTTACCAGTTTGTAATTTTGATATCAATTTATTCACCTCTTAATAATTTTAAAATATATACTAAAACAAGTTGTTTCAATCGGTTGTTGAAACTTGAAAGTGAAAGGCTTCGTATTATTTTGATTTTTGTAATTTTTATTATTTTTTTATACATTACCCTCTATTATATCACTTACTTTTTCATAAATACACATGAACCCCCGTAAGTGTATACGTTTGGAAAAAATATTCTGTTAATTATTTATTGATTTTTAACCTTACTCATTGAATTTCATAAGAAGGTCTTTGGTTCAAACCTAAGGAAGACAAACAAGAAGAAATATTGCATTGAATCCAAGAATTGTTTAAGGATATGCGTTTAGGCCTCACCTAGAAATAGGGGATTCGAAAATTACATAATTCATATTCTCAATAACATTATGACATTCCCGGTTGAGAATGTAGATGTCATAGCATTATACAAAGAAAGTACCATATAATGAAATTGCGTTTGTAGACCAACGGTTAGGATAATTGCCTTCCAAGCAATAGACCTTGGTTCGACTCCCGGCAAACGCATTACCTTTGCATTCGTTAAGCCTCTCGAATTAAGCAAAACAAACATGCAGCCCCAGAGCTTAATTTCGTTAAGTTTGGCTTCTCGATTTAAGCAACCTTCTGGACTAAACTCTTTTATATTTTACCAGTTTGTAATTTTGATATCAATTTATTCACTCTTAATATTTTTAAAATATCTACTAAAACAAGTTTTTCAATCGGTTGTTGAAACTTGAAATGAAAGTTTCGTATTATTGATTTTTGTAATTTTTATTATTTTTTCTACATTACCCTCTATTATATCACTTACTTTTTAATAAATACATGGACCCTTCAGTGTATACTTTTGTAACAAAATATTCTGTTAATTATTTATTGTTTTAACTTACTCATTGAATTTCATAAGAAGGTCTTTGGTTCGAACCTAAGGAAGACAAACAAGATGAAATATTGCATTGAATCCAAGAATTGTTTAAGGATATGCGTTTAGGCCTCACCTAGAATAGAGATTCGAAAATTACATAATTCATATTCTCAATAACATTATGACATTCCCGGTTGAGAATGTAAATGTCATAGCGTTATAAAAAGAAAGTACCATATAATGAAATTGCGTTTGTAGTCCAACGGTTAGGATAATTGCTTTCCAAGCAATAGACCCGTTCAACTCCCGGCAAACGCATTACCTTTGCATTCGTTAAGCCTCTCGAATTAAGCAAACCAAACATGCAGCCCCAGAGCTTAATTTCGTTAAGTTTGGCTTCTCGAGTTAAGCAACCTTATGGACTAAACTCTTTTATATTTTACCAGTTTGTAATTTTGATATCAATTTATTCACCTCTTAATATTTTTAAAATATCTACTAAAAACAAGTTTGTTCAATCGGTTGTTGAAACTTGAAATGAAAGTTTCGTATTATTTGATTTTGTAATTTTTATTATTTTTTTCTACATTACCCTCTATTATATCACTTACTTTTTAATAAATATACATGGACCCCTTCAGTGTATACTTTTGTAACAAAATATTCTGTTAATTATTTATTGTTTTT
>NW_017617210.1:0-212500 GCF_001879475.1 Ipomoea nil
AAGCTAGCCCATTAAATTTTAAGCTAGCACATTCCGAGTTACAATTTGTCAAAGTATTTCTATTTCATTATCAAAATGTGTAGCAAGAATAAATAATTGGGGTATGTTTGGCATGACCCATATCCTCATCATGAACAATGATCCTCTTCTAGACCCGATTCTATCAATTCACATCACTCTGCCCTAGTAGGCTAGGACTAAGTCTATATCTACAATAAAAACCCTAGCTAATTTTATGCATCCTCCCTTTATGCAATTGAACTCATAATAACACGAAGCATCTATAACACAAAAAAGCTCAATACAAATCCCATAGAAAATCAAACTATTCATTATTTTTTACTCGCAAAGTAAAAGCACAATGAAATTCCATATTTGAAACCACAAATGAAATTGAAAGAATTGAAATTTAGGTAATGAAAAATTAGCTTTGGTCAATGTAAATTGAAGATACAAGCTAATTGAATTGAAGTAGTAATTGAATTGCAATCTTGACTTGAAATATAATCTGACCCTATTCTAAGTGGAGAGAAGCTAGAGAGAAGGTATAGAAAGTGAAATATATCCAAATTCCACTTAAAAATAACTTCCAATTTACTTTTATAGTAGCTGGAGTTGCGTATTTTTGCAAAATGCAAGGCCCGATCATGACGAACATCACATCATGGAGCCGGTCATGACGACTATACTATGCACAACAGTTCTTGTTTCTAAGCTATTTTGCACCATATAGACGTTCGAATTAGACTTTGTATATCAAAAGTTGTATATCTTTGAGTTATCTTTCCAATGCCTCTGAAGTCACTTGATTTGGACATTCCAAGGTCGAGATATAATTAAATTACCAAAATGTTGCCTAACAGAGCAGAGTTTGTCACGCTGGCTGTCACGATCGTGACCGTTAGTGTGATGCTTGGTCCTTACTCTAAAATGCATTCTTATTTATTTCTTTTGCTCCTTTGGGTCCTTGGATTATGTCATGGTACTTTCAACTTTATGTATTTCACTTCATTAACCACGACTCTTGAATACGACTTTGTGCTAATATGACTTCAAAATACAAGTAATTATTGAACTTGAATTTACGTGATTTTACAATTAGTGCCTCTCAATCATCTAAATGACACACATGAATCAAATAATGTAGCACAAAGTCATACGAATTTGATGTTAAATATGCAGATATAAATATAGTAAGAATCAATACTGATCAATATCATAGTTATTTGTTTCACCAGTAACGTATCCTTACCATTTTAGGGAAGGGATGACATTCGATTTATAGAGGTGGTTTTATTAGAACCAAACAAAAGTGTTGTTGCACTAGCAGATGCATACTTCTTCTCACCTCACCAAGGACCAGAAATCATGAATAAGCTTCCTCCACGGCGAGCTAAGCTCACCCTTTACAATAAGAGAAGGAATGAGACAAGTATATGGATTGTTGAGCTAGCTAAAGTGCAGGATGGAATGACAAGGGAAAAGTGATTTCATCCGAAGTCATTCCAGATGTTCAACCACCCATTGTACGTTTTCTGTCCTTGTATGATTGGAGTACAGATTATTGTATATGATCATGTTTAGATTTCAAT
Source organism: Ipomoea nil (assembly GCF_001879475.1). Taxonomy (NCBI): domain Eukaryota; kingdom Viridiplantae; phylum Streptophyta; class Magnoliopsida; order Solanales; family Convolvulaceae; genus Ipomoea; species Ipomoea nil. Next base: position 1,593 of record NW_017617210.1, read on the forward strand.
CAATGTTTGTTCTTTATTGTAGGATTCTCAAGAGGATGTTGATTGTGAAGCTTTGATGAAAAGTTATCCTCCTTTATAGAGGCAATGATGAGAAGGGGCATTGATGATATGGATCTTGTGATGGTTGATCCTTGGTTAGTGAAAATTCTATTTAATTGGAGCAATCACAGCGAAATTGTTTAGGCTATTAATTTGGTAATCATAAAGTTACAAGTGAAGAGAACTTAAGCTAGTTTAGTCTGTATGGGCAGCTCAACTGGTCATAGAGGTAAAGTTTGGGAGGAATGACCAAGAATCGATTCTCACCAACGCACACCTTCGGCAGTGCTGGTTCCTCCTAGGATATAGTCATCCGAGGCTATGAACATTATTATTTATAAACACACTTTATATAAGTATTAGATGGATGCAGACGATGCGTTCTTATTGGAACCCTACTATATATTGTTCTTGTTTTTTTGCGTCAAACTATCAAAAATTTCTTTTTTCCATCAGGTGTGCTGGTTATTTTAGTGAGGCAGATTCTCCTCGTCGGAGGCTTGCTAAACCACTGGTGTTTTGCAAAACAAAGAGCAACTGCCCAATGGAAAATGGATATGCTAGGCCAGTAGAAGGAATATATGTGCTTGTGGATTTGCAGAAAATGAGATTATTGAGTTTGAAAGACCGCAAACTTGTTCCCTTACCGCCAGTTGATCCATTTAGGAATTACACCGCCGGTGAAACACGAGGAGGGATTGATCGCAGTGACGTTAAACCCCTGCATATTATTCAACCGGAGGGTCCTAGCTTTATCATTAATGGCAACTATGTAGAATGGCAAAAGGTATGATATATAATAATTCTCGTCTTTAGTCATTTTGCACATTATTTGTTCACAAAGGCAAAACTTTCTCGCCCACACACCCGATCTGATAGGATATGGAGAAGTAAATTATGGTGACTTAGCTGACCTGATAGGTTATGAAGGAGTAAATTATGGTGGCTTAGCTTAGTGTCTCATTAGGTGAAAAGACCAAGTGCACGTACACAAGAAACTTATCATATTGAGTGTAACTCGCATACTTATTACGATTGTTAGGATTCAATACTGTGTTCCTACTTCAAATCTAATGATCTACCAAATTGTTGATACACATTTTACACATTATTGTTGATACAAAATGTTGATGGTTTTACAGTGGAACTTTAGGATTGGTTTTACGCCAAAAGAAGGTTTAGTCATACATTGTGTTTCATATGTTGATGGTAGCGAGGCCGAAGACTCATAGCCCACAGGTTAAGCTTTGTGGAACTGGTTGTTCCTTATGGAGATCCAAATGATCCCCATTATAGGAAGAATGCATTTGATGCGGGAGAAGATGGGCTTGGGAAATATGCCAATTCACTCAAAGGGTTAGTAAATTAATCAATTGTTATATCATGAACTAGGGTCCAACTTGTATTTTGGATCCCGATACAAAACGACATTCAGATTATTAATATTATTTTCTGAAGGGAACATTCAGATTATTATGTGCATGTAGTTAACATATACCTTCAGTTAATAAATGATGTGTCTATTACAATTAACACATTATATATATGCAGTTAACATACTATGTACATGTATGTAACATATTATGTGCATATAGTTAATAAATTATATACTAGCAGTTTAAATATAATGTACATTTAATTTATTTATAGGTACATAATTTGTTAACTGCAAGCGCATAGTATGTTAACTGTAGGTGCATATCTTGATGTCATTTTAGAACAGGTTCTACAATGCAAACTGAACCCTGATCCATGGTATAATTTGCCTAAACTCACGCTATTTTAATTCCCAGTTCGATCAATATAATAAGAGCAATAGCTAATCAAGAAATTAAAGAAAATTTCCATTTCAGGGATGTGATTGTTTGGGATATATTAAGTACTTCGATGCACATTTTACAAATTTCACTGGTGGGGTTGAAACAATTGAGAATTGTGTGTGCTTGCACGAAGAGGATGATGGAATACTTTGGAAACATCAAGACTGGCGAACAGGCTTATCTGAAGTTCGTCGCTCAAGGCGACTCACAGCTTCTTTTATATGCACTATAGCTAACTATGAATATGCATTCTACTGGCATTTCTACCAGGCATGTTTAGTTCTTTAAAAAAAAATGTACTTGCTCTCCTATATATAACCATTTCATCTTACAATCTAAGTTTATATATGTGCCTTTACTAACAGGATGGGAAAATTGAGGCAGAAGTTAAACTTACGGAATTCTAAGTATGGGAGCTCTGCAGCCTGGGAATCAAGAAAATATGGCACCGAGATTGCTCCGGGGTTATATGCTCCGGTTCATCAACACTTCTTTGTGGCACGCATGAACATGGCTGTGGATTCTAAGCCCGGTGAAGCACACAATCAGGCTTTTGTTTCTAGCAAGCTAGCTTAGAGCTCATTATCATGTGGATCAGGTTTATTGTTTGACAATTTTTTTTTACTTGGTTATGCATTTACCTATAGGTGGTTGAAGTGAATGTGAGGGTTGAAGAACCTGGGAATGAAAATGTTCACAACAATGCATTCTATCCTCAGGAAACTTTGCTTAGATCTGAATTGCAGGCAATGCGTGACTGTGATCCCTTTTCAGCTCGCCATTGGATTGTAAGAACCATTGTTAAGATCAAATACGCTAGTTAATTAGGGTATACAAATTGTTAGACATAGGCTGGTGAAAGGCAAATCCAGCATCAGGTGGCTAGGGGATTGTTAGGGAGAAGCTTGAAGGCAAGTCCAGCACCCTGCTTCTAAAAAAATGTGGCAGTATAAAGAAATGAATTTGGATCTTTCTTATGAGTTATAACTTTTGGCCTAGTATAGTAAGCGCTTAATTAGCTGGTAGGTGCAAGGGAAATTGTTGGACAGAGGTCGGTGAATTAGCAAGCCTAACAGGAACTGCTAGGGGGAATTGTTGGCGAATGCCATTGGGCCAAGTCCAACTTTGGCTCTAAGGAAATAAATTTGCACTTCCGCTACGTGCCTACGTGATATACCTTTTGATGTAGTGGTAATGTCATATGTGATCCTTTGAGTATAGTGGTTTTGCCACGTTTAGTTCAAAACTTTCAAATTGACCACCCGTAGTCCTTTAACTTTAAAATTGTTACCATCTGTGATCCAAGTAAACCACCCATGGTTCTTCAACTTTCGAAATTTAACTAGTCGCGGTCCTCCTAAAAGGATCATGGTGGTTAAAACTTGATGGTTTAGGATCATGAGTGGTTAACTTGGACCACACGGATGGTTAAATTTGAAAGTCGAAGGACCACATGTGGTCAATTTGAAAGTTTAGGACTAAACGTGGCAAAATCACTATACTCGGAGGAATTCAAATTATATTAACTCTATATGGAAAATTATACCATAGATTAGGTCTACCTTGCATTGTAGACCATGATCCAAAAATAACCTTTAGATTTTGTACCTACAGTTGTCACAGGATAACTACACACACAAAAACGATTAACTGCAGATACGTAATATGTTAACTGCAGACACATGACGTGTTAACCAACATCTTATGTGCCTATAGTTAACCTATATTATACATTCAGTTAACAATTTATGTGTCTGTAGTTATCATATTATGTGTCTGTAATTACCACGTTTGTGTCTTCAATTTTTTTATAGATACAAAAATTGTTAACTGCAAGCTAAGTACAAAATGTGTTAATTGCAGACATATAATTTTTGGATCAAAGTTTACAATAATGCAATATGAACCTGGTTCATCGTATAACAATTTGAATCTTATGTACCATGTGATATTATGTAGGTGAGGAACACAAGGACACTGAATAGAACTGGACAACCAACCGGATACAAGCTGGTTCCAGGTCCAAATTGTTTGCCAATGGCTGGTCCAAAGGCTAAGTTTCTAAGAAGAGCTGCATTCTTGAAACACAATTTGTGGGTAACTCAATATACTCCGGGAGAAGATTTTCCAGGAGGGGAGTTTCTGAATCAAAATCGCGTGTGGGCGAGGGATTACCTTCGTGGGTAAAACAGGATCGCAGTCTAGAAGAAACTGACATTGTTCTGTGGTATGTTTTTGGAATCACGCATGTTCCTCGCTTGGAAGACTATCCTGTCATGCCAGTTGAACATATTGGGTTTATGCTCCAGGTACTTTTCGTACCTATTGAATCCTTAATCCATATGTCCTTGATTCTGGTTCTATTGGCGGGAGTCGATGAAGTGTTCAGTCCAGCACCAGGTGATTAGTGAATTGTTGGGCAGAGATTTAAAGGGCCAAGTCTAATACCAAGTGACTAGGAGATTGTTAGGCGGGGCTTGAAAGGCCAAGTTCAGCACCGGGTGATTTGGAGATTGTTGGACGGAGGTTTGATGGTCAAGTCTAACACCAAGTGACTAGGGATTTTGGGCAGAGGCTTGAAGGGCCAAGTCCGGCACCAGATAGCTAAGGGATTGTTGGACAGAGACCGAAGGGCCAAGTCCAGCACCAATGCCTCGGGAAAGGCAAATTATTGTGTGGACCATGGTCCACACAATGTTATGTGGACATACCAAAAAGTACATTTTTAATATACTAAATGTATATTATTTTTATGAGTTAATACCATCTGAGATCCTCCGAGTATAGTGATTTTGCCACGTTGAGTCCTAAACTTTCAAATTGACCATCTGTGGTCCTTCGACTTTCAAATTTAATCATCCGTGTGGTCCAAGTTAACCACCCATGATCCTAAACTATCAAGTTTTAACACCATGATCCTTTTTAGGAGGACGCGACTAGTTAAATTTCGAAAGTTGAAGAACCATGGGTGGTTTACTTGGATCACAGATGGTAACAATTTTAAAGTTAAAGGACTACGGATGGTCAATTGAATGTTTTTGGTCCTTCATGGTCAAAGTTAACCACCCATGGTCCTTCAAGTTTCGAAATTTAACCAGTCGTGGTCTTCTTGAAAGGACCATGGTGGTTAAAATTTAATAGTTGAAGGACCATGAGTGGTTAACTTGGACCATGGATGATTAAATTTAAAAGTCGAAGGACCACAGATGGTCAATTGAAAGTTTAGGACTCAACGTGGCAAAATCACTATACTCGGAGGATCTCAGATGTATTAACTCATAAAAATAATATACATTTAGTATATTAAAAATGTACTTTTTGGTATGTCCACATAACATTGTGTGGACCATGGTCCACACAATAATTTGCCTTTCCCGAGGCATTGGTGCTGGACTTGGCCCTTCGGTCTCTGTCCAACAATCCCTTAGCTATCTGGTGCCGGACTTGGCCCTTCAAGCCTCTGCCCAAAAATCCCCTAGTCACTTGGTGTTAGACTTGACCATCAAACCTCCGTCCAACAATCTCCAAATCACCCGGTGCTGAACTTGGCCTTTCAAGCCCCGCCTAACAATCTCCTAGTCACTTGGTATTAGACTTGGCCCTTTAAATCTCTGCCAACAATTCACTAATCACCTTGGTGCTGGACTGAACACTTCATCGACTCCCGCCAATAGAACCAGAATCAAGGACATATGGATTAAGGATTCAATAGGTACGAAAAGTACCTGGAGCATAAACCCAATATGTTCAACTGGCATGACAGGATAGTCTTCCAAGCGAGGAACATGCGTGATTCCAAAAACATACCACAGAACAATGTCAGTTTCTTCTAGACTGCGATCCTGTTTTACCACGAAGGTAATCCCTCGCCCACACGCGGATTTTGATTCAGAAACTCCCCTCCTGGAAAATCTTCTCCCGGAGTATATTGAGTTACCCACAAATTGTGTTTCAAGAATGCAGCTCTTCTTAGAAACTTAGCCTTTGGACCAGCCATTGGCAAACAATTTGGACCTGGAACCAGCTTGTATCCGGTTGGTTGTCCAGTTCTATTCAGTGTCCTTGTGTTCCTCACCTACATAATATCACATGGTACATAAGATTCAAATTGTTATACGATGAACCAGGTTCATATTGCATTATTGTAAACTTTGATCCAAAAATTATATGTCTGCAATTAACACATTTTGTACTTAGCTTGCAGTTAACAATTTTTGTATCTATAAAAAATTGAAGACACAAACGTGGTAATTACAGACACATAATATGATAACTACAGACACATAAATTGTTAACTGAATGTATAATATAGGTTAACTATAGGCACATAAGATGTTGGTTAACACGTCATGTGTCTGCAGTTAACATATTACGTATCTGCAGTTAATCGTTTTTGTGTGTGTAGTTATCCTGTGACAACTGTAGGTACAAAATCTAAAGGTTATTTTTGGATCATGGTCTACAATGCAAGGTAGACCTAATCTATGGTATAATTTTCCATATAGAGTTAATATAATTTGAATTCCTCCGAGTATAGTGATTTTGCCACGTTTAGTCCTAAACTTTCAAATTGACCACATGTGGTCCTTCGACTTTCAAATTTAACCATCCGTGTGGTCCAAGTTAACCACTCATGATCCTAAACCATCAAGTTTTAACCACCATGATCCTTTTAGGAGGACCGCGACTAGTTAAATTTCGAAAGTTGAAGAACCATGGGTGGTTTACTTGGATCACAGATGGTAACAATTTTAAAGTTAAAGGACTACGGGTGGTCAATTTGAAAGTTTTGAACTAAACGTGGCAAAACCACTATACTCAAAGGATCACATATGACATTACCACTACATCAAAAGGTATATCACGTAGGCACGTAGCGGAAGTGCAAATTTATTTCCTTAGAGCCAAAGTTGGACTTGGCCCAATGGCATTCGCCCAACAATTCCCCCTAGCAGTTCCTGTTAGGCTTGCTAATTCACCGACCTCTGTCCAACAATTTCCCTTGCACCTACCAGCTAATTAAGCGCTTACTATACTAGGCCAAAAGTTATAACTCATAAGAAAGATCCAAATTCATTTCTTTATACTGCCACATTTTTTAGAAGCAGGGTGCTGGACTTGCCCTTCAAGCTTCTCCCTAACAATCCCCCTAGCCACCTGATGCTGGATTTTGCCTTTCACCAGCCTATGTCTAACAATTTGTATACCCTAATTAACTAGCGTATTTGATCTTAACAATGGTTTCTTACAATCCAATGGCGAGCTGAAAAGGGATCACAGTCACGCATTGCCTGCAATTCAGATCTAAGCAAAGTTTCCTGAGGATAGAATGCATTGTTGTGAACATTTTCATTCCCAGGTTCTTCAACCCTCACATTCACTTCAACCACCTATAGGTAAATGCATAACCAAGTAAAAAAAATTGTCAAACAATAAAACCTGATCCACATGATAATGAGCTCTAAGCTAGCTTGCTAGAAACAAAAGCCTGATTGTGTGCTTCACCGGGCTTAGAATCCACAGCCATGTTCATGCGTGCCACAAAGAAGTGTTGATGAACCGGAGCATATAACCCCGGAGCAATCTCGGTGCCATATTTTCTTGATTCCCCAGGCTGCAGAGCTCCCATACTTAGAATTCCCGTAAGTTTAACTTCTGCCTCAATTTTCCCATCCTGTTAGTAAAGGCACATATATAAATACTTAGATTGTAAGATGAAATGGTTATATATAGGAGAGCAAGTACATTTTTTTTTAAAGAACTAAACATGCCTGGTAGAAATGCCAGTAGAATGCATATTCATAGTTAGCTATAGTGCATATAAAAGAAGCTGTGAGTCGCCTTGAGCGACGAACTTCAGATAAGCCTGTTCGCCAGTCTTGATGTTTCCAAAGTATTCCATCATCCTCTTCGTGCAAGCACACACAATTCTCAATTGTTTCAACCCCACCAGTGAAATTTGTAAAATGTGCATCGAAGTACTTAATATATCCCAAACAATCACATCCCTGAAATGGAAATTTTCTTTAATTTCTTGATTAGCTATTGCTCTTATTATATTGATCGAACTGGGAATTAAAATAGCGTGAGTTTAGGCAAATTATACCATGGATCAGGGTTCAGTTTGCATTGGTAGAACCTGTTCTAAAATGACATCAAGATATGCACCTACAGTTAACATACTATGCGCTTGCAGTTAACAAATTATGTACCTATAAATAAATTAAATGTACATTATATTTAAACTGCTAGTATATAATTTATTAACTATATGCACATAATATGTTACATACATGTACATAGTATGTTAACTGCCATATATATAATGTGTTAATTGTAATAGACACATCATTTATTAACTGAAGGTATATGTTAACTACATGCACATAATAATCTGAATGTTCCCTTCAGAAAATAATATTAATAATCTGAATGTCGTTTTGTATCGGGATCCAAAATACAAGTTGGACCCTAGTTCATGATATAACAATTGATTAATTTACTAACCCCTTTTGAGTGAATTGGCATATTTCCCAAGCCCATCTTCTCCCGCATCAAATGCATTCTTCCTATAATGGGGATCATTTGGATCTCCATAAGGAACAACCAGTTCCACAAAGCTTAACCTGTGGGCTATGAGTCTTCGGCCTCGGCTACCATCAACATATGAAACACAATGTATGACTAAACCTTCTTTTGGCGTAAAACCAATCCTAAAGTTCCACTGTAAACCATCAACATTTTGTATCAACAATAATGTGTAAAATGTGTATCAACAATTTGGGTAGATCATTAGATTTGAAGTAGGAACACAGTATTGAATCCTAACAATCGTAATAAGTATGCGAGTTACACTCAATATGATAAGTTTCTTGTGTACGTGCACTTGGTCTTTTCACCTAATGAGACACTAAGCTAAGCCACCATAATTTACTCCTTCATAACCTATCAGGTCAGCTAAGTCACCATAATTTACTTCTCCATATCCTATCAGATCGGGTGTGTGGGCGAGAAAGTTTTGCCTTTGTGAACAAATAATGTGCAAAATGACTAAAGACGAGAATTATTATATATCATACCTTTTGCCATTCTACATAGTTGCCATTAATGATAAAGCTAGGACCCTCCGGTTGAATAATATGCAGGGGTTTAACGTCACTGCGATCAATCCCTCCTCGTGTTTCACCGGCGGTGTAATTCCTAAATGGATCAACTGGCGGTAAGGGAACAAGTTTGCGGTCTTCAAACTCAATAATCTCCATTTTCTGCAAATCCACAAGCACATATATTCCTTCTACTGGCCTAGCATATCCATTTTCCATTGGGCAGTTGCTCTTTGTTTTGCAAAACACCAGTGGTTTAGCAAGCCTCCGACGAGGAGAATCTGCCTCACTAAAATAACCAGCACACCTGATGGAAAAAAGAAATTTTTTGATAGTTTGACGCAAAAAAACAAGAACAATATATAGTAGGGTTCCAATAAGAACGCATCGTCTGCATCCATCTAATACTTATATAAAGTGTGTTTATAAATAATAATGTTCATAGCCTCGGATGACTATATCCTAGGAGGAAACCAGCACTGCCGAAGGTGTGCGTTGGTGAGAATCGATTCTTGGTCATTCCTCCCAAACTTTACCTCTATGACCAGTTGAGCTGCCCATACAGACTAAACTAGCTTAAGTTCTCTTCACTTGTAACTTTATGATTACCAAATTAATAGCCTAAACAATTTCGCTGTGATTGCTCCAATTAAATAGAATTTTCACTAACCAAGGATCAACCATCACAAGATCCATATCATCAATGCCCCTTCTCATCATTGCCTCTATAAAAGGAGGATAACTTTTCATCAAAGCTTCACAATCAACATCCTCTTGAGAATCCTACAATAAAGAACAAACATTGATTGAAATCTAAACATGATCATATACAATAATCTGTACTCCAATCATACAAGGACAGAAAACGTACAATGGGTGGTTGAACATCTGGAATGACTTCGGATGAAATCACTTTTCCCTTGTCATGTCCATCCTGCACTTTAGCTAGCTCAACAATCCATATACTTGTCTCATTCCTTCTCTTATTGTAAAGGGTGAGCTTAGCTCGCCGTGGAGGAAGCTTATTCATGATTTCTGGTCCTTGGTGAGGGTGAGAAGAAGTATGCATCTGCTAGTGCAACAACACTTTTGTTTGGTTCTAATAAAACCACCTCTATAAATCGAATGTCATCCCTTCCCTAAAATGGTAAGGATACGTTACTGGTGAAACAAATAACTATGATATTGATCAGTATTGATTCTTACTATATTTATATCTGCATATTTAACATCAAATTCGTATGACTTTGTGCTACATTATTTGATTCATGTGTGTCATTTAGATGATTGAGAGGCACTAATTGTAAAATCACGTAAATTCAAGTTCAATAATTACTTGTATTTTGAAGTCATATTAGCACAAAGTCGTATTCAAGAGTCGTGGTTAATGAAGTGAAATACATAAAGTTGAAAGTACCATGACATAATCCAAGGACCCAAAGGAGCAAAAGAAATAAATAAGAATGCATTTTAGAGTAAGGACCAAGCATCACACTAACGGTCACGATCGTGACAGCCAGCGTGACAAACTCTGCTCTGTTAGGCAACATTTTGGTAATTTAATTATATCTCGACCTTGGAATGTCCAAATCAAGTGACTTCAGAGGCATTGGAAAGATAACTCAAAGATATACAACTTTTATGAATATCACAAAGTCTAATTCGAACGTCTATATGGTGCAAAATAGCTTAGAAACAAGAACTGTTGTGCATAGTATAGTCGTCATGACCGGCTCCATGATGTGATGTTCGTCATGATCGGGCCTTGCATTTTGCAAAAATACGCAACTCCAGCTACTATAAAAGTAAATTGGAAGTTATTTTTAAGTGGAATTTGGATATATTTCACTTTCTATACCTTCTCTCTAGCTTCTCTCCACTTAGAATAGGGTCAGATTATATTTCAAGTCAAGATTGCAATTCAATTACTACTTCAATTCAATTAGCTTGTATCTTCAATTTACATTGACCAAAGCTAATTTTTCATTACCTAAATTTCAATTCTTTCAATTTCATTTGTGGTTTCAAATATGGAATTTCATTGTGCTTTTACTTTGCGAGTAAAATAATGAATAGTTTGATTTTCTATGGGATTTGTATTGAGCTTTTTGTTGTGTTATAGATGCTTCGTGTTATTATGAGTTCAATTGCATAAAGGGAGGATGCATAAAATTAGCTAGGGTTTTTATTGTAGATATAGACTTAGTCCTAGCCTACTAGGGCAGAGTGATGTGAATTGATAGAATCGGGTCTAGAAGAGGATCATTGTTCATGATGAGGATATGGGTCATGCCAAACATACCCCAATTATTTATTCTTGCTACACATTTTGATAATGAAATAGAAATACTTTGACAAATTGTAACTCGGAATGTGCTAGCTTAAAATTTAATGGGCTAGCTTGATAACCTGAGCCAGTTAAGGCTATTCTTTGTTACAGAAGTTATGTAGAACAAAATATACATCAAGTTTATCTGCAAACTCATCTTTAGTATTTTTTTTATTCAATTTTAAATAAAATTTTAATAAATATATTACAAAACTAGTAATTGTCCCGTGTGATACACGAACTATTATTAATTTAACAAATTTACCAATTAAATTTTTGACATCCTCTAAATTAGCAAAGAAAGTAATGGTTGTGAAAAAAAAAAAATGTATTTGAGTTCTTGAGCTCAGAATTAGTTTGATTAAAAATGTAAGTATAACTATACAATGTAATATTTAATATTTTTAAAAATTTAAGTATACTATTATTATGTTGACTTTAAAGTTGACTGTTACTTGTATTATTATTTGATTTTGATTTTTTTTAAAGGAATTTGAATTTGAAACAACTACTTTAATTATATAATTAACGTATTCATTTTCAAAAAAAAAATATAATTAACGTATTTAAATAAAACTTGTAAATAAAATAACATGTGATATTTGTCAAAAATCTCCACAAAAAAATTATTAATTTGAAAAAGATTATTTATGTAAGAACTATATTTATTTTATCTCTAATTTCTCCACTTCATATATGTGGAGTCAAATTAATTATAATTGAGGTTTAAATGAATATATACACAAATTATATTAAATATAAAACTTTACCAATAAATTTGAACACAATAAACTTTTTTCCATACTTCATTATGCTTTAATATATATAGAGAGATAGAGATAGAGATAGAGTTATAATAATAAAATATAATTTATAAAACATAAATACACATAATAACTTCAAAAAATTATGTATAAATACATCTACCCACACAATTAATGCATTCATACTTGCTAATCTTGTTTCTATCAAAATGCATTCACACTTTGGAGGGAAAATTATGTTGCTAGATTCTGCTTTATTATATATAAAAAGAAAAGATAAAATATTTTTATAAAAATAAATAATGAAAAATTAAAAACTTACTATAAATATTATATTATAGTGTAAGTATATTAATTAATTATAGTTAGAATTTGGAAATGGGGGTTTAGATTGATCGATGATGTAGAAGTTTATATTTATTTGTGTAAATGCATTAGTTTATTAAAATTGAAAGTTTATAATGTTAATTTCAAAATGTAAAAGTTTTAGTTAATCTCCTCGGATAAGCTTGACAGCCTGAGGTTTTACGGTTAGTCCAAGATTAGTTTTGAACCCTACAAAAAAATGATTAGCACGAACCGATAAACACGACAACATGATCGGGCTAGCCCAAGGCTGTACAGACTGGTCGGATTGATATCCCTAATTGGTACCTCAAGAAACTAATGTTGGAAAAATTAACTAAAATTGACATTATTTAAAGTGGTCATTTTGTGTTATCATTTTTATGGGGGTTCACTTCAAATTTGGGTCACGTCAATGGTGATTTGGATTCTCTTAAGTGAGGGGTTTAATTTGATATATTTACACTCAAAATAGATAATATGTAAATGAGAAATTGGTTTTCGATCAAAGTATATCCATTTGAATTTGGAAAATAGAGTTGGAAGGACGACTTTAAGTATTTTTTTTGTCCCATACACATTGAAAAATGGATGTAAGTTAGCGCTAGTGTATACAATTAAAATTTGTAAATAATTTGATTTGTATAGTATATAGGTTCCCTCGTTGGCGTAGATCGAAGAGCAATAGCTAGCAGAATATATGTGATTCCCACACCTTGATTATTCAAACTTAATTTTATTTCTAATTTTGTGAAAAGGAGAAATCACCATTTTGGTCATTCAATTGTTTCTCAACTGTTAATGTAGTTCATAGTTTTAAATTTCAACAAATTTGATTCTCGAATTGTTTAAAATTTCGTCAATTAAACCCTTCGAGAATCAAATTGAAATTTTAAAAATAGGAAAATCACCATTTTATTTTGGTCCCTCATAAGAGTTTAATTGACGAAATTTTAAACAATTCGATAATCAAATTAGTTGAAACTGAAAACTAAGAACTACATTGACGTACAGTTCGGAAACAATTGTGAAAAATAAACTAGCTAGAGAGTGAATTCCTTAAAAACTATGTCAAATACGCCACTTATTTTAGGATAGATATAGATCAGAGTCGGGGCTAGATTTTGGGCTATGCAAGCTGAACTACAGTACATGGCCCCAAATTTTAGAGGCCCAATATTTAATTTTTACCTAACTAGTTTAGAAATAAAAACTAAAAGTTTTCAATTAAACTTAAAAGGTTTTATAAAGAAAGGGTAGGAATGTGTTTATGTTATTTTAACTTGGAGGTTAGAGGTTTGAAATTTGTGTGCTGCTCCAGCTTTGGACATCTCTCTATTTTCTTAATACTTTTGAATCATCAAACTGCACACGATAATGCAATTAGGTCATCTAAAAAACCAACCATTGGATCCCTAAACTAACCAATTTCAAACAATTTTTCCAATTTGCAAGTTTCCAACATGTCATTCTCCCAAATTAATTAATTTTTAAAAACTAAATTTCAAAAATTAGTCATTTAAATAAATAAATAATAATAATAATAATAAAGAAAAAAACTCCGGCCAGAGCCAAATAAACCTTCTTTGTCTCCACGACCGGGGACAAAGAGTTTCTTCGTCTCCATGGGCGGAGACGAAGAAGGTTTCTTGGTCTCTGGCCTTGGAGACGAAGAAACTCTTCGTCTCCACGGCCGGAAACGAAGAGTTTCTTCATCTCTGGCCATGGAGACGAAGAAACTCTCTTCGTCTCCATGGCCAGAGACGATGAAACTCTTCGTCCCCGCCGTGGAGACAAAGAAGGTTTCTTCGTCTCCGGCTGGAGTCCTGGTTTTTGTTTTTGTTTTGCTTTTTTTTTTCATTTAAATAATTAATTTTTAAAATTTATTTTTAAAAAATAATTAATTTGGGAGGATGACCTGTTGACTTGTTGGAAACTTGCAAATTGGAAGAATTATTTAAAATTGGTTAATTTAGGGACCCAATTGTTAATTTTTAGATTCAGTGGTCTAATTGCATTATCGTGTGCAGTTCGATGGCCTTATAAGTAATAATTGTTTCCTTATCCTTATAAGTAATATATATATACTTTTTGTTATGGTCCACACAGCACTGCGTGGATCATAGTCCACACAATAATTTGCTCATTGGCACAAAACACAAAATTAAAAAAAAAAAAAAAAAAAAAAAAAATCACAAAATTTTAAAGATTTGAATATAACTGTGACGAAGCACAGTTTTGGATTTTTGCATAAATAAGCCTATCTATTTATTTATTGGAATCCCACCATCTGGATTTTGAGACAGACTCCCAAATCATTTATGTGTATCAATAATTGAGAATTTCGTCCACCTACGTCGTGATCTACGTGCTATTCTTCATCTTCCTCCAGTTGTCCCTTTAGTTTTATTTGTTTAGGCATGTTTACAAAAAATATTAAATAATACAAAAAATTAAATCAATTTTGCTAATATTTTCCAACAAAAATTTGTATTATTTGCTAGCCTACAAATACTACCTAAGTACCTAGAAGTGCTTTAGGTGAAACTGATGTTAGGTCAAAGAACCACAATAAAGTAAATTAGCTTACGTTATTCACATGAAGTCAAAATTGAAATATTATAATTATCAAATCAATTGTTTAACTAACTCAGTAAGAGTTACCAAAAAAAAAAAAAAAAAAAAAAAATTGTATTCTTGTTTATGCTTTACACTTGATGGATGCAGGCATGCTTCCTTAATTGATTACAGATTTACTGCAAAGGCACAGCCCAATATCTTTAAAAAATAACATTTATATTTATTTAATAATCAACTTTTTAAAGAATATATATATATATATATATATAAGAAAAAGATCGTATGAGAACTTACTCTTAATAAAGAATTGGGAGTAAAATTTTGTCATTCATCTAGAAAATTATAAAGGATTTAAAGTAAGGGGATATAAAGAGTGACAATATTTTGATAAATAACTCGAATTTTAATATATTGCACCTGATGCAACTAATATGCCGTCTGCGGAATCGACAATACCTAAACTTATCAAATCTAGAAAGCTCTGTGGCGGATGGTGGTAGTAGTTGCACTTAGAGTTATCAATGCGGGTTGATGGAGCGGGGCCCGCCAAAGCCTGCCTTTCGGCGGGGCGGGCTAAAAAGCCCGTTTTTAATATGGGCCTAGGTAGGGGCAACTCGTCCCGCCGCCCTTAGGCCCGCGGGCTCCCGCCAAAGCCCATCATTTTTTTTAATATTTATTTACCATGTGTCCCTAAAGTCTAAACTATAATGTGTCTATGTTAATAACTTAATTGTTATCTACTTAAAACACTTATCATCACATATCTAATAAATTTAAAAACAACTACTCAAATATTGAAATATATTATAGGGACTAGGGAGTTCCGCTTAGGGCTTTAGAGTTTTAGAGTTTTAGTTTTTACTTTTTAGTTTCAGTTTTATTTTATATTTTTATTTTTATTTTAGGAATTTAGTCATTTAAGATTAGGATTAGGATTTAGAACTTAAAAAATAAATAAATAATAAATAAATAAAAAGGTGGGCTGGAGCTTAGCTCGCGGCGAGCAAAAAAACCTGTTTTTATACGGGTTTTTAAAACACGAGCTCATCCCGCCCTTTTGGTGAGACGGGGCGGGAAAGCCCGGCGGGCTAAACTCATTTTGACGACTCTAGTTGCACTATGTTGTACTCCTCGGTATAGGCTAGCACCTCGCTTGGCTACGCAATTAATGGTGTCAAAGGTATCGATGTCGTGGGCATCGGTTGGAGTAATCTTGAGGGCTTGATTGGTATCAGCGGCCCTGCTCCCATGACCCTCATGTTCCGCTTCAAGTGTAATTATGTAGGTCTTTTTGACACCTTTTTATTTCTTCTATAGGTTTTTCTTCTCCAAGCAACCCAACTCTCATGGCCCAATTTGTTTCCTCAGCTTCGGCGTACTGGTTGGCTTTAGCCATCATGGCTATGTAATTACTAGTTAGTCAAGGTCTTTCTCCTGAGATTTTTGTACAAGTCTCTAGCTCTTAAGGCCTCAATAAACATGGTGATGGCAGAATTGGCGTCCATCCCGTCGACTTTTGCTACTTCTGCATGTCATCTAGTCATGAACTCGGTGAGAGATTCATTATAATTTTGTCTAATCGTGGCTAGATAGGAGAAATGTTCCATGATCTTCCTTTAATTTATAAAGTGGGTGGTGAACCTGACCGCCAAATCATGGAATAAATTGATAGATCCTCGTGTTAGATTCATGAACTATCATTGGGCCGGACACCTCAAGGTCGAGAAGAAAATTCTTCAAAGAACTGTTTCTGTGGACCCCATTAATATCATGGCGACCTATTTAGTCATGATGTGTTCCTGCGAGTCTCCTACACCGTCAAATTATTTGATGCTAAGCGCCTTGAAATTAACCGTGAAAGGCTTGTTCATGATCCTCGACGTTAAAGGAAGGGGTATTTGTGATTTTCGAAATCACTGGCGGATCTAATGTTCCTTCTATTGGACAAGTTCTTCAATTTTCTTGTTCATTATGTTGGTCCACCCTTTGAGCTGGGGGAAGGCTGTTTAGGTTTCATTTTGGGATTGCGATTCTGATTTTGAGAAGGAGATTTTCAGACATTCAAAGGGCTTTCGATTATGATTTTTAGGTTTATTTCGCCTATATTATTACATTAAAGAGATGAATGGATGCCACATCAATACACGTCTCTGCCACATATACTAAATACGACACGTCGCACCCAAGTCAGCGCCACATCACCAACTTATAACCTTTAACTTGAGGGTAACCTGTAAAAAATGCTAGGTGAATAAATTTTTTTGGTTTGAGAATCGAATAAACACTTATATAAGTTTAGGGTGCGGGATGACATTTCGTAGTTGGTTCATGGTGCTATTTGGCACTTGAACCTATAATTTATATTTAATAATACAAACATTAAATATAAGTATTTAATAAAATAAAAAAAAATGCATATAAAATAATTAAAGGATATATTTAGAAGTATAAAAAGGAACAAGGGCAAAAAGGTCAATTTCTGCCCCATCCCATATTTGGCGTGGATGAACAGTGCCGCGCCATATATATGGCGCGGCACTATTCATCCACGCCAAAATATTTGACGTTTTGCCTTAAAGAAACGCCAGTTAGAGCTCCAAAAAATGATGGGATAGCAGAATGGTGTGAATTTTTGTCGATTTAGTGCTCAATTGGAGATGCTCTAAATAATGAACATTGTACCTTCAATATATTAAAAAGAGTTTATTACCGAAATGGTCCCTCGACTATTGCAAAATTACCAATTTAGTCCTTGACAATTTTTCTTACCCAATTAAATCTTTGACTTTAAAAATATTAATCATTTTGATCCTCCGTTAAAATTTCATTCATAAACGGTTAAATTTAAGGATAAAGAGGTAATTTCATATATTTTATTTATTAAAACTTTTCTTTCTTCCTAGTCTTTCCACTCCCTTCATCGATGCCTGGTTTAGACGATTGGGATCATCCTTTCACTGATCTAGAACTCGTAGAAATCGAAGCCGCTTTTTCAATCTGCCACCAACAAGCGTAACGATTCCTATAAGTCCTCCACTCCCCGCTGCCGAAGGATAGGTTAAAGCGATGGAAATAAATTTCGCCGGAACCATTGAATGGGATCCCACTTCCAAAATAGGTAGGTATACAGCTCTCCATCTGCCCTGCAACTTTTTTTCCGGCGACATATTAATGCTCGTTGTTTGTTGAGGCTTAAGAAAGCTTATCGAGATGCAGAATGATGAGGAACAAAACATGGATCTTTACATTCTCAGGAAATGCTCTGCAACGAATAGGCTGATTACCTCAAAGGATCATGCCTCTGTTCATATTAACATTGGGCATTTGAATGAGAATGGTACGGTGTGTATGTGGGAAATTACACCACTTTTGCTCTTTGCGGCTTTGTTCGTGCTCAGGGATGCTGACAGTGCTTTGGACCGGCTTGTGGCAGAAAAAGAAAGTTGAAACAGGACAGCAGTTAAATGAGAGTTTTTAGAAAGTTTTGGTTATATTTAATTTAATTTGTTGAGGGATGCCCATTTTTCAGTCTTAAAAAAACTAATTAGGTCAAATGATCCTTGAAAAACAAATGTTGAGATGACACTTTTTTGTTTTCAACTTTTGAGTTTGGTAATTTGGATCATTCTTCTTTGCAGAGAATTTCTACTATTTTTTTATTTTTTTATTTTTTGACAGAAAGTCACATTTTCTAGTTGTTATAAATTTTCATCTTCTTCATACTAGATTACTTGCATTCTTGCTACAAATTCGCAAACAGGTTTTGGACTTAGCAGCAGATAGGTTAGAAATAATGTCTTCTTTCCGTAGCTTCAGATCTTGATTCTTCACTACTGGTTCTCTGATGGGTTCCATGGCCCTTTGTCTGACCTCAAACAACCTCCATGTTCAGTACAAGTACAGCTACCGCCTTTCATCAACGACTTCAAACAGTTTGCGTTGGTAACAGTTACCAAGAACATGACCATCCTCCAACAAAACAGAAGCTCCAAAATCACTTCTTGACCTGCTTTTATTCTTAAGAGAATTCCTCATTTCATAGGCCTTCATCTTCAACATCCCAATTCTATTCTTCCTTTCCTCCTCTGAGATCTCAAACTCTGATTCCTTTTCATTTCTTCCATCACTGCCATGTGATCGATCGAGCGCATCAGGCATTGCCATTCTGAGTCGAAAGATCCGCCGCCGCAGCGTCGCCGATCTATAAACGCTTCGAAAAAAAAAACTTCACTCCGTGATGATGGGAGTATTAGTCGCAGGGAAGAAGGAAGCAGTGGTGAGAGGAAAGGAGGATGAGTTTTGGTCCTCATTTTTATTAGATTAACTCTGCACTTTTTTTGAAAAAAAAAAAGAGGTAGGTATACAACACTTCCAGGCCCCATTTGGATCTGAAAATTTTGTTCCTAGGAGCTTTACGTGGAAAGATGAGAAAGAAAGAAAAATTTTAATAAATAACATAAATGAAATTACATTTTTGTCCTTAGATTTAACGGTATATGGATAGAATTTTAACAAAGGACTAAAATGGTTAACATTTTCAAAGTCAAGAACTTAATTGAGTAAAAAATATTGTCAAGAATCAAATTGATAATTTCGCAATAGTCGAGGGATCATTTTGGTAACAAACTCTATTAAAAATGAATATTTATTCGTGTTTCACATTTGCCAGCAAATTAGGTATGTGTAATGTCCAATAAATAGCTGACATGTGACAAGTGAAGATTAACAAACAGATAACAATTTTAACCTAATTCAAAATTTTGCACGACTAGCCTTTACATATGCGATGCGCAAAGTATCTAATAATGATATTTAATATTTAATATTAAAATAATTTAAAATTAATAAATAAATAAATAAATAATACAAGCCGTATAGTCTATAAAGTATTATAATAATTAATTATTGACGAAATTTTTATGTTTATAATCAAAAGCATCAATATCTCATTAATTCAAATGTTGGGATTCACAAACCTGCAATGTCCAAATACTTTGCAGGAGGTTTGTTTTTCTTCTCTCTTCATATTATCATTCCTCCATGTCATCTTATTTTTCTTAAAATTCGTGTAAAAACTTGTGAAACTCTACTATGTAGATGCTCTAAATATGCTAACCAATCACTAATTAAAAATAATAATAATAAACCAATCAAATTATGTCAAGTCAATGAAAAAAATGTATGAAAAATAAATTAAAGGGTGTATAGCATGACTCATAGAGAAAATAGTGAATGATTTACAAATTTAATAATGAGAAGAAGGATCCACTTTTAATGATAAAAGTAACCTCAACATCGAATCCGATTGGGTCAGTGATATATCAATTTCAACAATTTTTTCTTTCTCAACCTACTGAAACACAAAGAACCAATAACACATCCACCTAAGACTCGAACTCATAATCTTTCAAATGGAAATCCAACCCGGTACCATTGGACCACATAGTCCTGGTATATCAATTTCAATATAGGTTATATTGAAGTAAATAGTTGAGAAAAAAAGTATATAGATGATGATTAGTTAAGGACTAAAGAAAGTAAGAAGCAAAAAAAGAGTTAATTACCGAAATGGTCCCTTGACTATAGTGAAATTACCAATTTGGTCCTTGACTATTTTTTTTGACCAATTAAGTCCCTCAATTTTAAAAATCTTAACCAATTTGGCCTCCGTTTGTTTGACCGTTAGTCAACCGTTAACTTGGGACCAAATTGGTAATTCGCTATAGTCAAGGGATCATTTTGGTAATTAACTTTAAGGGTCGGCGATTCGGTTCAGTTTTCTCGAACCGAACCGTACCAAACTAGTTAGATTCGGTAATATACCGAACAACCGAACGGTAATAGATTCTTGTATATCGAACGGTTCGGTAAAAACTCGAATCGAACTAAATTGTTCGGTAAAAACTTAACCGAACCAAATACCATTTGAACTTTGGATTGCTATTTTGTTATATATTAGACTTTGGATATGGACTATGTAAACATCATAATACATAATATAGAACTTTTGATAACAAACCATAAAAAAATCAAATAAAACATTTACGAGAGATACCCGTGAGAATATGAGCTGAACGGCAGAGCAAGCAACAAGTGACTTGGATTTATTATTTATTTATTTTTATTTTATTATTATTATTATTATTATTATTATTATTATATTTAAAAAAAATCAAACGATATTTGATTCAGTTCAATTTTGTACCGAACAATTCAGATCGGATCGGATCGGGTTCTTTATCGAACCGTTCGGTATACAAGAATCCAATATCGTTCGGTATATTACTTCGATTCGGTTCAGTCGATTCGAGAAAACTAAACCGAATTACCCACCCCTAAAGTTAATTACCAAAATGGTCCCTTGACTATAGCGAAATTACCAATTTGGTCCCAAGTTAACGGTTGACTGACGGTCAAACTAACGGAGGACCAAATTGGTTAAAATTTTTAAAGTTGAGGGACTTAATTGGTTAAAAAAAGTAGTCAAGAACCAAATTAATAATTTTGCTATAATCAAGGGACCATTTTGGTAATTAACTCCCAAAAAAACTATAAACTCGGTTAACTTCGCACATTCTTTCTTATGCCTCTAGTTAGTCGTTAGACACAATATGTTGTTCCCTTAAACTCAAAGGGCAAATCCAATTAACACCAATATATTCCATAAAACTACACTCATCATCTAAGGTTCAAAAAAAAATTAAAGCATGGGTTCAACTCAACTAAAATTTAAACTAATAGTTCTGTATATTATATGCTCACACAACCCAAGGTGGTAGCTCAGATAGTAAATGAACTCTCTTCGTGGGAGAGAATTTTGAAATATAACTCAAGTTCGATTCTTCCCCCCGGCCAGCTCCCAACCTCTCAAAGCGAACAAAAATTAATCAGGTAGACCTGGACAACCATTTCAAGGGCTGAAAGCTCCAAGTAACACATAAAACGTACGTAGTAATATTCAAACCCAAGATTCACTATGTACCAAATTAAAACATGTATTCCATCTTAATTAAAAACCAAAGTTTATATTTAAATTACAAAAATAATCAGTACCCCTATATTTACCACTCAAAAACTTGTCACTCTCAAATATGACAAGTTTTAATTGATTTAATTTTCCTTTTTTTCCCTTTTTATTTCATATCTTACCAATTAAAACTTACCACATTAGCTAATGACAAGTTTGTGAGGGATAATATAGGGACACTAAGCATAGTCCTTTACATTATATGCTCAACATAAAATTCAGTTTCATATATATTTTACTACAGAATCATCTAGCCACACAGAAGGTGACATAAGCCTTGTTTAATAACATAGTAACTTACTAGCACTATTAACTGTTTAACTTAATTAAATAGCTAATATGAATGTTTGGTTAATCAGCTTTTTTAGAAAATAAATTTTACATATAATCAGCTATCAACTACCAATTAATTTACCAAACATCTTTTCACAACCAGCTAATCAAATAGTTACACCCACTAACCCAATTCGCTAACAGCTATTTGCAGAACACCCCCACAATAATTAGACAAGGAAACTCAGAATCAAAAAAGAACATGTAATTATGTAAACCAATAAAACTGGGATTAAAGACAACAGTTTAGGCAATACAAGAGAAATTCCAGTAAGACAAGTAACTTACTATCACAGAGATTAAGAGCTGCTGACAAAAAATCTTTAACAAATCTTCAGATTCAAACTAATGTATGAACACATATGGGAGAAAATACCGACTAAAAGCAGTGATGCAACTTAGAAATGCTAAGCACAGAAAATACTCCAACTGAGAAATGCAATAGAAGCCCAGTTAGTAGGGCTGAAACAACAGGAAGATGAAAATGTAGGGCTGGCAATGGATCCAAGGTTAAAACCAATAATAACATCAATGCATAACTTCACTCGTAAACAAAAGGAAAATACAAGTACTCATTTTCTACCACAATGAAATAGCATATTCTTGTTTGCCACATCAGAAAGTAAAAGGGACCGAGTAGAATTTGTATGCATACATAGTAGAACTACAAACAATATCTCATTCATGTTGCATTGTATAAAACAATAAAGCTTTCTTTGTCCAGGCCTAGTATGCAGTAAGGGCTTAGTCATAGTTCCATGAACAACTGCAATAATCACTGTCCCTTTAATTATAGGTCCATCACAGTAAAAACACCTTCCCATTTATCCAAAGACACATAGCTGCAAAAGAAAGATTAACAAAACTAAATTTGACCTAAACCCAACAGAAAAACAAGAATAGGATCACAAAAATGAGACAGACTTCAGCATAAATTAACAAAACAAAAACTTCAGCATAAATTAACAAAACAATGTTTTCAGATAAACCATTCATTTTGACATCACATAGACACACTAATCAACACTGTGATCACAAAAACAACCAAAATACTGCAAACTACAGCAAAAAATGACAAATTTAAGTCCAATTCCAAACTTTAATAATAGCAAATGAATCAAATTCATTTTTCAACAGGCCTTCAATTGCCGTAGACCAATAGAATAGCAATAAAACCTGCAACCAACACTTTCATAGCAATAATAATAATAATAACAATCCAACAAATCAAAACTGGGCCACTTCAAAACATAATGAAACGCAATAGTAATAGCAGTAATATCTCAGAACAATTTATATAAAACTCAAATATCCAAAAATCCAGTCACTATTAATAAATCAGTGAAAATAAAACAAACAGAAATAAACCTAAGCCGTGAGCACGACGGCACCACCAGCCTCCTTGATCTTCTTCTCAGCAATCTTGGAGATGAGCTTGGCCTTGACCACCACGGGCTGCGACGGCGGCAAGACACCCTTACCCAGGACCTTAAAGTACCCGAACTGGGTGACGTCGATCAGAGGGGCGGAGTCCTTGTTCTTGGCCGCCTTTTCTTGAACTTCCGGCGGGAGCAGAGACCAGATCTTGTCAATGTTCACGGTGGGGCAAAAGAACTTGTTCCTCAGCTTGTGGAAATAGCGCATACCCACCTTCCCGAAGTAACCAGGATGGTATTTGTCGAAGAGGATGCGGTGGTGGTGCATGCCTCCGGCGTTACCGCGACCTCCAGGGTGCTTCCTGTGCTTGCCGATACGGCCGTGCCCGGCGCTCACGTGACCGCGCTTCTTCCTGTTCTTCTTAAAGCGGGTCGTCATTTCTGGATCTCCGGAGCTTCGAGCAGACGGGGAAAGGGGAAGGGAACGGCGGAGGAAGAAAGAGACTGGCTAGGGTTTTGACAAATTTATAGAGAGGGGAATTGAGGGTTTTGCGATGATTGCGTCCAATTACGTTTATGTCCTCAGTAACCCTTAAAAACTACCACTAGAATATGCCAGTGCCGCTGCCACCAATGTACAAATATGAAATATACAAAGTAAGAGTTAATTTCTTGATCTTGACTAGTGAGATCTTATTAATTTTAATTTATAACTTTTAAAATTGTAAATTTATTATTTTAACTATTTAGTTTTTATCAATTTTGGTCATTCTGATTAAAACTCACCAAAAAAAATTAATAAGTAAAATAAAGAGAGTATTTTAGTAGTGTAATTGTTTGTTGAAATGAATGGGTTCATATTATTTTTTTTTTATTTTTCTTACTCTATTCTCTATTATATCATTTATTACTTTTCTTAAATACCTTACAATTCGTAAGTGTAAATTTTAGTAACGGATTATTCCGTTAATTATTTATTATTCTTAACTTACTCATTAATTTTCATAAAGAAGATCTTATGTTCAAATCTCATCCCAATCAAAATTGACATAATTGTTAAACATATACTGAAAATTCAAGACACTAAAATCACAGTGAATCACCGGAAAAATTATAATGAGATCCCTAACATGTATCACCAAGACGTTGGGGATACATGTTAGTGATCTCATGCCCGCATGGGTAGCTCAGGTCATAGAGGTGAAACTTTGGAATAATGACCAGGGATCGAGTCTCACCAGCGGTAGTGTGGAAGCAACCTCTCGAAGTGAGGGGGGCTCCTTGTGCGCAGTGAGCACCGGTCTAGCCTCTATGGTTCATGTTCAGTTGAGTCACCATGATTTACATCCTCCCAAAATGCTCTGCCGGGCCGGGGTGTGGGGGGCCCTTAAGGTTGAGGTTCAGCCTTTTGGAATAATGTTAGTGATCTCATTATAATTTTCTTGGTGGTTCATTGCAATTTTAGTGTTTTGGTGTAGTGCACCTTGTAGATGTAGATGTAGATATCGTTTTAGATCAGTGTCCACAATATAATATACCTAAAATAATTGATTGGAATACATCCTTAATAAATAGGATAGGAATCACATGATGTCTTGGATTGAAACACTAATAAAATTCTATAATTTTTCTCTCCGTAGATAATCTTTATACGGAGTTCGAAGAAAAATGTGTTGAAATTAAATGAAATTATAAAATTGAAAAAAATATATTTTAGGGAAAAAAATTGGAGTTATTAGATTCAACTCCAAAAAAAAAAATGGAAGTACTGCAACTAAACAATTTTATATTTTATATACAAATAAATATGAGTTAATTACTGTTTTGGTCCCTCGATTATGGCAAAAGTACCAAATTGGTACTTGAAAGAGACGGCAAATTAACAACCAAACTAACGGATGACCAAATCGGATACAAAATCAATAGTTGAGGACTTAATTTGCCAAAATTGATAGTCATGACCAATTTGGTACTTTCACCATAGTCGAGGGACCAAAACGGTAATTAATTCTACTATTTATTTAGACTAAGTATTCAGACGAGCGATATTACAAATTTGCAAACATTTATTTTAATGACAATTATAATCAATTTCTCCTATATTATCTTGCATTCATATATTTTGAATTGTCGATTTAAATATATTTTAATTACTTGCAAGGGGGTTCCTTGTGGTGCACTTTTATACATGCTCGTTATTCTGAGGGATTATCCAGGACTTCTGATTTGCTTACTTGGAGACGCATGCAACGGGTGTAGGATTTCGTTGAGGATATTGTCACCCATGCAGCAGGTGATCTTGTTTGGACGCTATCCCCTTTTGGTAACTTCTCTTTTTTCTTCGACTTATGGCTCTCTCCGACCAAGAGCGGGGCTCAAATCTGATTGCATTGGGGGGGGGGGGGGGGGGGGGATACCTGCTACGGTGTCAATTTTCATGCGTAAGCTGTTGAGGATGCTGTTTTCGTTCCCTGGTGTTATTGAGCACTTTGGTTTTTGTCTGCCTTCAATTTATCCATTCTGTCTTAGTGTGAGTGCGAGCTTAGAGCACTGTCTCCTGCATTGCTGCCGCATTCAGGGGGTCTAGAATCACTTCGGCAGGATTTTTGGTTTGTTTTTGTGAAATGCTAGCTCTATTCGGGCTGTGTGTCACGCCTGGTGGCTTATTTCTGCTTCTGGCTCTACAGTTGGCTGTTCGGCGCGTTTAATGCCCTGCCTGGTGTTTTGGTTTTTATGAGTTGCATATAATAAATGCCTCTACGATGGAATTTCCTTCTCTTCTCCATGAATAATTAAAAGGATCAAGCGTGAATCCTTGCTCACCTCCTTCTCTCCGTCTGTTCGCTGCCGGGGTGCATTAGACTCCTTTATTCTTTTTGAAGGTTTGATTGTCAAGTTTGTTGCACCGCCTCGGAAGGCAACGATTTGGGTCAAATGGTTTGCGTCGCCATCAGGAAGATTAAAGCTAAATACGGATTCTCTATTCTCAACCAATGGCGCGACGGGCGAGGCTTGCCTCAGGGACTCTCGTGGACAGATTGTTGTTGGGCTCTGTTTTTGTCAGTCAGCTTCCTCGGCTCTTGAGGCCGAAGCCTTAGATTTGCATTATGCTCTTCAATGGTGTGATACAATGGTTATGTTGCCTTCTTTTGTTGAAGTTGATTCTCTCACTCTCACTCATATTGTTTCCTCTAGGACGGCGAGGATTCCGTTAAAGATTAAGGAATCTATTCTCTTCATTCGCTCATGCCTCTCGTCGTGGGGTTCTTCGATAAGGCATGTTTATTGGGAGGCTAAACAGGTTGTCGATGCTCTTGGGACGATGGGTCTTAGTGTTAACTCGCCCTCTATTTTTTGTTCTCTTAATTCTTTGCCCGTAAAGGCCAAACTGGCTCTTTTGTATGATCTTCGGGGCTTCGCCACCTATCGGGCTATTTGTTGTTAATAATATTAATCGTTTTTCTTTAAAAAGTTTATCGATTTAAATAAACAAATTCAACATTCAATTACCTATATATCTCTTATATAATCTTGCATTGATATACTTTGAAGTACTTATTTAAAAATAAACGTTTGACATTATCTCATTCGTGCAATTATATTATACATAAAATTCATATTTGTTATTCATAGTTGGTTCCCATAATGGCATGGTGATGGACAATAAATAGCCAAGAGTACAATGAAGGGAGCATTATGCTATGGACCCGTGTCCACCATGTGCATGGTGGACACGCTGTACCAACTCATAATTTCTATACTGTAGATTCATAATTTCTATATTGTAGATTCATAAAATTTATAATGTAGATTCATAATTTCTATACTGCACATTCATAATTTATGTACTGTAGATTCATAATTTATATACTGCACATTCTGTATTATAGATTCATAATTTCTATACTGTAGATTCATAAAATTTATAATGTAGATTCATACAGTACATAAATTATGAATGTGCAATATAGAAATTATGGATCTACAGTTTAGAAATTATGAATCTACAGTATAGAAATTTGTACAAAATAAAAATTATGAATGTACAGTATGTCTATCATGTGCATGGTGGACAAGGGTCCATAGCATAATTTGCCACATGGAAGGCACATGATTTATCTTCGAAATTAAGCACTCTTCTTGGGTAAATTATTGTGTGGACCATGGTCCACACAGTGTTATGTGGATCATAAAAAATGTACATTTTTAGTATACTAAATGTACATTATTTTTATATTGAATGTACATTATACAATATAATATATACTCAGTACAAAAATAATGTACATCCCCTAAATACAATATACATAATTTTTATACTGAATGCACATTATTTTACAGTATACAAAATATGGTCTACACAACTTATATGGACCATGGTCCATACAATAGTGATTGCTCTTCTTGGACCTTTCTTGCACTTCGTGGACCCTAAGGCCTAAACCCATTAAAAGTCCTTTTTCGCTCCTTTCTTGGTCACCTAGAGCTCCAAATTATTTTTCTTTCCAGCCCAGTTATACATAATTAAATATGACATCATAATTCAATTTGGGCTCAAATTCTAATTATACATTGACAGTCACTTTTAATATATTACAAATAGTGAAAATTGTAATTTATATCTTTCTATAATATGTCAATTATCAATGTCACTCCTGAATTATTAGTAGTGTAAATGTTACCCTTCAATTTTCAAAACGATACATATATTGTCCATCCCAAGTGTAAATGTTGCCCCTCAATTTTCAAAACGGTACATACTGTCCATTCCGTACGGTACGGGAGGGGCAATATATGTACTATTTTAAAAATTGAGGGGCAACATTTACACCACTAATAATTCAGAGGTGATATTGATAATTAACATATTATGGAGGGGGATAAATTACAATTTTCTCTTACAAATAAATCTTCAGATTAGTAGTTTACCTTGGTCATATAATTAATGATATATCAATTGTACATATTTAAATATGACATCACAACTCAAATTTTTTTTTTTTGGGAAGAAAAGGGGGTTACCCAAATATACTAATCAATCACAGGTGGTGCTCAGATCGAACGCACCCTCCATTCTCATGAGATCACGAACCACCATCGGTGGATAAATGAAATCCATCCACTCGTAGTGCTCCCTCGGCGCAACTTTTGCTAACTCGTCCGCAACCCTGTTTCTCTCTCGGGGGATATGCTCAACGGTGACTGTCCAGTCCTTCCCTAGCCACTCTTTACACCATTTGACCGGCGTATCGCAATGGTCCAGAAGGTCGGGATCCCCGTTTATCCAGTTAACCGCTTGTTGTGAGTCGCTTAGGATATGCACTTTCCTCTCGCCAAGTTCCCAAGCCCACTTGATGCCCAAGTAAATTGCCCACAATTCTGCTTCAACAGCCGAAGTGGTCTTGGTCATGCAACTGAAGCCTCTGATCCAGTGTCCTGCATGGTTACGAAGAACCCTGCCACACCCCGTCATGTGGCTCTCTATTGAGAAAGCTGCATCCGTATAGAGTCTTGACTAGTCATCCTTCAATCTTCTACGTTCCATTCCAACATTCCTTGTCACTGATGTGTACTTCTGCCGCTCAAAAACCTTCATCGTAGCCTCCTTTTGCTCTTTTATCCATTCGATTCTTCTCCACAGGCTCTAGGTATCCTCGTTGAACACCTTGTTGCAGCGCCACTTCCAAATCCACCAAGCTACAATCGCAAATGTCACGCCCCATTCGTCTTCTTTGCGACCTATTACATTACGAGCAAACCAAGTATAAATGTCCAACAAATAAAACCAGTGTTGAGCCCCATGGGGTAAGAAAACTTCCCAGAGTTGTTTTGCCTTGCTGCAGTCCCTAAGGCAATGTAGAATATCCTTTTCCTGCGCCAAGCAGTTTGAGCATCTTGCATCCATAGTGAATCCCCGTCTTCTTCTTTCCACGTTGGTCATAAGTTTTTTATGTTTCAAGATCCACTGGAAATGGTTAATCTTCCTAGGTACCTTAAGCTTCCAGAGAGCCCTCCATGTCCTGTCCTGCTCGTCCTTCTCCCTGTTCAACGCTATCATACGCTGTGGTGACCGAGCAGCATCCATTAGGTTTCGATTTCCAGTACAGTTGCTTGCTGTCTTCATTCCAGTATTCCCCACGTAAAAGGATTGGGTAGGCCTCGCACATCCCTCTCCAAAGGTTAGAGCTGCTTGTCTTTTTCGCGAACTCGCTTCTTTCAAGTTTTCCATGCATGTATTTGTCAAGCAGCACCCTCGCCCACAAACTATCTCTCTTCCTTTGCATCCTCCACCCTATTTTTGTTAAAAATGCAAGGTTCATTTCCTTCAGCTTGCGAAGGCCTAGTCCTCCTTGTTCTTTAGGTAACGTAACAGCATCCCATTTCACAAGGTGCATGCCACCTCTCCAAACAAATTGTCTAATCCTCCTTTCAATGGTATCACAAACTCCCTTTGGGAGGTACATAGCTTGCATCATGTAATATGGCAGAGCGTTAAGGACACTTTGAGCAAGAGTTGCTCGCCCCGCAAGCGTTAGATTGCGCCCTTTCCAACCTTCCAAACGCAAATCAATCTTTTCAATAAGTGGGCTGAAAGTGCTTGTCGTAACTCTCCCGTGGATTGAAGGAACACCGAGGTATCGCCTGAGGTCTTCTGTGCACACAAACCCTGCCTCTTTCGTAATATCTTGTGTGAGGGTAGCTTCTACATTTTTACCAAAGTGGATTTGAGATTTTTGTATGCTGACTCTTTGCCCTGACATTTCCTTAAATCTTTTAAGGTAGTGGTTGACCACCTTCATTTGTTGAACGGAGGCCTCCGCTATTAAAACCATATCATCTGCAAAAAAAGAGGTGGGTGAGTTCGGGTCTCTGTCTCGATAGTTTCATCCCTTTCCATTTCTTGGACTGTCTCTCCTTTTTTATTAATTGGCTTAAACGCTCCATGCACAAAACAAATAGGTACGGGGAGATAGGGTCTCCCTACCTAAGACCACGTGTAGGGGTAATCCAATCAAGCTGCGATCCTTTCCACAGGATAACCAATCTCGATGTTCTAACGCATTGCATGATGATGCTTATCCAGTGATCATTGATTCCGAGTTCTTGGAGTGTATCCTTCAAAAAGTCCCATGAAAGTCTGTCATATGCCTTTTCCAAGTCTATCTTTAGAGCCATTGCTTTAATTCCACTTCTCCTTGTCCTCATCGTATGTAGCAACTCTTGGTACACCACTATGTTATCCGTGATTTGTCTTTGCGGGACAAAACTGCTTTGCTCTTCTCCTACCACTTTGGTCATGAGATTCTTTAACCTGTTGGTGATGACCTTAGTGATGATCTTGTATTTGACATTACATAGGCTAATTGGCCTAAAATGTGTAATGAACTCTGGATGTTTAACTTTGGGAATCAAAGCAATAAGGGTGTCATTCCAACTGACATCACAACTCAATTTGAACTCAAATCGCAATGCAATTATGCACTAAGAACAACTTTTAGGTATAGAGAGTTCTCTTAGTTTTCTATAGATTCTTAAATCACATCAATTTGACTTAATATAAGAAAGATATGGCTAAAATACTGAAATTGTGGCAAACTATCCAAACTAGCAGTGCATGGCCAGTTTGCTTGTCCCATCACTCGACACTCTCATATGAAGGTCAAAATGTATTCATCAAGACGAATTAACGACCGTTTTGGTCACCTAACTATGTTGTAATTATCAAATTGGTCATCGACTATCAATTTTGATCAATTAAATCATCAACTGTTGATTTAGTAGCGAATTTGGTCCTCCATCAAACTGATTGATGACCAAGTTTGTAATGACGGAGAACTAAATCAGTTACAAAATCAATAATTGAGAATTTAATTGGTCAAAATTGATAGTTGAGGACCAATTTGATAATTAAAACATAATCGAGAGTCCGAAACGTGTAAGTTAATTCTAAAACATAAGATCTTCAGAATACATGCCTTTCACATACTGTATTTAAATAGCATTCTCGGAACATACCTGGCTCCATTGTTTTCCTGTAGTTGCTTGAGTTGGAAACTTGATTTCTCCCTCCAGACCTTTAACATTCACTTAATCTAATTCTCTGATGGAGAGAGTTTTAGTTTTAGAGAGGTTGGGGAGAGGACCAGAGTCTCAGAATGAAATATAATTAATATTACGTTCCATCAACGTAAACCTGATGATATGCAGTTGAAACTGCAATCTTATCTTTTTAACTGATCAATCACAAGATTATCTCATTATTAAATTATAAATAGATATTTAATTATGAGCCACAATAAATTATAATGAACCATAGAATAATAATAATAATAATTATTCTAACATTCTCCCACTTGGCTCATAAGTCATAAATTTAATAATGAACTTGAAACATAATATGCATATTATAAGTTAATTCCTTTGTTATATTGGTCAGAACATAAGTCATCGTTAAGTTAGAAATTAATAAGAATCATGGCGGTAATACGTCACTAATTTAACGCAGTCCCTTCCATGTATCACAATATTAATTTCAAACTGAATATGATTCATAATGAACTTTTTCATGATGGTCCACAATAATGTCTTTGTCAAAGACAAATCCTGTTTATATCAACGTAAAACATTCATGTATATATACTTCATAAACTAAACAGGATACTGAATACAGAAACAACGCTATATTGAGCTCTAAGTATCAAATATATCAAAACACAACCTTAACATAATGTTAACAGTTTCCAATAACGCCCATTGTAACACCCCTAAATTTTCAAACTTTTAATACTTATGAAATAAAGGCAATTCTATTATCAAATCCCAAACAGAGCATAACTAAACATAATTGTTAGGGTGCTATGCCACATCTGAGCTGGAGAACTCAGATGCACAGGCTAAACTATCCAAACAACAGAAATCCTCAAATCAATATCTAGTACAACCTCGGGGCACGCAGACCGATAAAAGAACTAATCTAGCTAGGTCCACGGGTTCAACTAGCGCGCTCTGGAGCTACTCATCTTGTGCCTGAAAGCCAAATATATCTGTTCAGGGAATAATGCTGGTAACCCACTCCAACGCGTTAAAATACAATATAGGTAGATATGTATATAAGGAAAACCATTTTGAAGCCGGAATACATATATACTTATGAGACTCTAATTTAAAATCGAGAATAGACTCAATCAAGCAAGGGTAGATGCATTCATCAAGTATAATTATGCACATAGAGATACTAGCATACACACTAAGGTCACAAGACTAAGTCATATCAATCGTATCAGTATTCAATCATTATCTCAAACACATAAACACATTTGGTGGTGCCGCAGGACCAATCGCATGCCCATACATGAGGGTCAGCGCATATAGCTCTGACACGGCCCCGAAACACCCTGCCTTGTACCTCAGCACAAGGGGATTGATTGCAACCTATCAATGAACCGCAGCTCATTTATAACGTTTGATCGCAACCAAACGGTGGACCGCAACCCGAATAGTATGTATGTCTGATCGCAACCAGATTATGGACCGCAGCCCTATATATATATTTATATACCCGTCCGATCGCAACCGACCGGATTAACAGCCGATGGTTCTCAACCCATCCAACTGCCTGTATAGCCAATTGATCGCAACCAATTGGGGTATCATGCACAAATAACACATAGCCAAGCACATGTAACCCACATTAACACATAAGGAGGGGGAAATCATACATATATAACTTATGCGTGGTCAACCACATTACTAGAGATACGCCTAAGGGGTTCATGCACCTTTTTCCTAGGCCAATGGGATACCAATTCGACTAGCATGCAATATACAAGACTCTCTTATCCTACGCACGGTACCCGAAACATCAAACTCGACTTAGGCACGACAACGGGGTCCAATGGGACACCACGGGACACGGGGAAACATCAAACGTGAAAAACCACCACGTTCCACACTAGAATTCCAGCGGGTGGCGGCACATCACGAGGCAGTGGGTGCCCGGCGGGCAGACTTCTGCCCGCTGCCGGACGGCCTCATGGGGCAGCGGGTAGGTGGCGGGTACCCCTACCCCCACCTACCCCCCACTGACTCTTATGTAATAATTCAGTCCCGGGATCCCTCGTGGAACCCGAAACCATGTCCAAACACATTTAAATACAAACGACGACACCACGTAATCAAGTAATGGATTAAAACCAAGAATCACATTAAACACATCCTAACATGACTTCTAAACATAACCAGACTCAATACCCGAACATGCAAAATCCCACCCAAACATACCAAGAATATCACAATATGAAATCCACATTTTTCCCCTAGGGCTCTAGTCATAATTAAAGTACAAGATCATAATTTATCTTAAAATCAAGAACATCAAGATTATCACATAAGCATCAAGATCAACACATAAATATCAAGATCATCCCATAAATATCGAGATTATCTCACAAACATCAAGATTATCTCATAATCATCATAGCAATCTCAAGAAAAGCCTTATCAAGATGCAAACACAGAAGCATATATCGAAGGAGCCAATGAAGGAGATTATAGCATGGAAAATAAGTTTTGTTGAGACATGGGTTACCTCTTAGCCTTAATTAATCCTCCCTTGGCTATTAAGGTTCTTCTCTAAGATTTCCATCCGATTGATCTCCCTAGGCTTGGTGGTGGGGAATCTCCCGGGAATATTTTCGTGTAATATAACTATGGTTGGTAAGGGTTCTAATTGCTTTCTAATCCCCTATTTATAGAATCAGGAATCCTAATCATAATCTGAATAATAAAGGCCTACTTTCTTTATTCCTAATAGATATATAGGTCTAGGATTCCTAATTAGAATCTGACTAGTAAAAGGTTTACTCTCTATATTCCTAATAGGCTTAAGACTCTAGTTTAGACAAGGGTCCACAATCCATGGTGGACCACATTAATTAATTAAAGAGAATCCTAACCAAATTAAATCCTTTTTAATTATTATTAACGGAATTAATTAAATAATTAATCCGGGATTGAAGGCCATAACATGGGGTGTTACATCCTCCCCCCTTACAGGAAGCTTCGTCCCTGAAGCTTTAGAAATCATTACGGGGATAACGAGTCAAAATCAGTACGGTGGTCATATAGAGAAAGTGTTCTACGGGGTAAATATATATAATTATATATCTATGTATACTGAGTTTTTAGGAACGATTGGGTTAAAAGGATAAAGAGAGTGGATGGTTTGGGTTTCAAACATGCGGACAAGGTAATTTGGGAAGTGGGATCAAGGTTTTCAAAGTTGCAATTTAGGAAATAAGGTTGCCACCTTGTATGGTATCATTTGAAATAAGGAATCAAGAATGAGGTTTGGAACGGTAGAGTGGATTTCCCAATGAAATGGTATTCGATAGACAAGGGAAGGAAAGGAGTTTGGCTAGAATAGGGTTAAGGGTTCTCGACTTCGAGCGATTATTCCTGTTTGAGACTTGATTATGACGTAAGGATGAACTGGCGATCCTTTTTTTCTTTAGTTTTGGCTCTGCTTGACTCTAAGATTTCCGTTGATCTTTTCTTTCCAAGCTAAAGTCTCATCCATTCTTGCCGATTTTGAAGGAATTCTCGTGATGATTTCTAAAGCTTCGCAATACTATCGACAATTCCAAGTCTCGAAATAAAATTCCGCAACCATAATCCATGATTTTTTGCCACAAAACATAGCACAAACTCCACATTCTAAATCTTTCTAAGACTTTGTTGATATATGCTTTCTGAGACAATCCTAACACTCCTTGTGATCTATTACGAAATATTTTCAATTCCAATCACAAAGGA
Source organism: Ipomoea nil (assembly GCF_001879475.1). Lineage (NCBI taxonomy): Eukaryota > Viridiplantae > Streptophyta > Magnoliopsida > Solanales > Convolvulaceae > Ipomoea > Ipomoea nil. The sequence goes on from NW_017617210.1 coordinate 37,123, forward strand.
TGCCTCACCCATATCTTTCATTTCAAAATTCTTAGAAAGAAAATGCTTAGTCTCGTACATTAAACCAAGTTCATTAGTAGCAAGCAAAATGTCATCGACATACAAAATCAAAAATATAAACTTGCTCCCACTGACCTTTAGATATATACACCGATCAACAGTGTTTTCCCTAAATCCAAAGGTCGTTACAGTATCATTAAACTTAAGATACCATTGTCGGGAAGCTTGTCTAAGTCCGTATATCAATCTGTTAAGTTTACACACCATGTGTTCCTTTCCTTCAATTGAAAAAACCCTCAGGATGCTTCATGTAAATTTCTTCCTCTAAATTTCCATACATAAAGACAATTTTCACATCCTTTCCCTAACTCTAAGTCATAATGAGCTACTAGTGTCATAATTATTCTAAATGAATCTTTCTTTGAAACAGGTGAAAATGTTTCATTTAAATCAATACCATCCTTTTGAGTAAAACCTTTGGCAACACGTCTGGCCTTGTATCGTTAAATATTGCCATTTGAGTCGTGTTTGGTCTTAAAAACCCATTTACAGCCAACAGGCTTACAACCTTCAGGCAATTCAACAAGATCCCATACTTCATTATGTTCCATTGATTTTAACTCATCTTCCATGGCTTCAACTGATTTAGAAGAACTAGAACTATTTATAGCTTGTGAAAATGAAACTAGATCTTCATCAATTCCAATATCAAAATTTGATTCTTGAAGATAAACCATATAATCATAAGATATAGCTGATCTCCTTTGTCTTTGAGATCTTCTTAATGCTACTTCAGTAGGAATATCATTTGTGGGTTAATTGTTAACTTCAACATGGAGTGATTGATCATTAATTTGTTGTTCAGGCATGTGATTAAATTGTTCAACCGTTGCAGGCTGAGCAATTTGAGTAACTCCAGGTAGAGTAATTTGACGCACACGAACAACAAATTGAGAAGAAGATATCGGAGAATTTTTCAACGTAATTTCTTTAAGTTCCACCTTTCGTGGTTCAACGCACCCACTTATGTTATCATTCTCAATGAACTTAGCATTCCCAGTTTCAACAATTCTAGTAGTATGGTTAGGACAATAGAATCTATACCCTTTAGATTTATCTGGATAACCAATGAAAAATCCACTAGTTATTCTTGAATCCAGTTTCTTTTCATGTGGATTATAAATGCGTATCTCCACCGAGCATCCCCAAACATGAAGGTGCCTTAAACTAGGTTTCCTTCCTGTCCACAGTTCAAATGGTGTTTTTGAAACTGCCTTACTAGGAACCCTGTTTAATAAATAAGCGGCGTTTTTAAAGCATATGTTTATAATGATAAGGGTAAAGAAGAATAACGCATCATATCCTAACTATTTACAATAACGTACGATTATGCCTTTCTGCAACACCATTTTGTTGTGGTGTACCGGGGCATTGTGTATTGAGCACAAATACCACTTCTTTCAAGAAATTTAGCAAATGGACCAGTGTATTGTCCACTTTCATTATACTTTCCATAATACTCACCACCCCTATCAGATCTTTTATAATTTTCACCTTTTTGTCCATTTGTCTTTCGACCTCATTCACAAATACTTCTAAGGCATTTATTGATTGAGATTTTTTTATGCAACAAATAGACATAACCATAACGTGAAAAAATCATCAATAAATGTGATGATATTTTCTTTTCCGAATTTTGGGACATCAAAAGGTCCACAAATTCAGTATGTATAATGTCAAGGAGCCGTGTGCTTCTTGTGGCTGCATTCTTATTTGCGTGGTTTGAATATTTTCCTTTAATACAATCCACACAAATACCAAGATCAGTAAAATCTAATTCAGGAAGGATTTCATTCTTTACAAGTCTTTGAATCCCTTCCTTAGATATGCTACAAGTAAGCTGATCTTTCATCCACTAAACTTCGTTTAGTTCCAATACAATGATACAAGGTTAAAAGAGTTTCAGCAAAAAGTTTGTCAAGCTTTAGTTTGTACAAACCATCAGAAAGAATACCAGAACCAATGAAATAAATTTGCTTGAATAAACTGAAACAACCATTTCCGAATTTAGTGGAAAAACCAAAAGAGTCCAGTTTTGACAAAGAAATTAAATTCCTAGAAACTGAAGGAACATAAAGAGTTTCAAACAAATCCAAATGATTTCCAGTATCTAAAATTAAACAATAAGTTCCAATGGCTTCTACTGGAGCTTTGATTCGATTCCCCATAAACACAAAATTTTCATTTGGCTTTATGGTTTGGGTCATAAGGAATCCATGCATAGTATTCGAAACATGAGTAGTGAAACCAGAATCAATCCACCAAGTATTATAAGGAACTTTAGTTAAATTTGATTCGAAACATACTAATATATAATGTATACCTTTCTTTTCGAACCATGCCTTACGCTTAAGGCAATCTTTCTGAAAATGTCCAGATTTCTTACAGAAATGACACTTGTCATTCTTATGGTCCTTTTGTGGATTTGAGAAGAGGACTCATTAGTTTTTGTTGGTCCTTTCTTACCCTTACGATTCTTCTTTCCAAACTTCTTACCAACTCTTGACTGACTCATGAGATTAATTGAGTGAATTCCTTGTCTCTTAAGCCTTGTTCCCTCTCGAGTTAACATTTTATGCAATTCGAACACATTCCACTTATCTTTAATGGAATTTTAATTCACTTGGAATGTCTCATACTCGAGAGGCATAGAGTTTAAAATGAATTGTACACGGAAAGTATCACTCACGTCCATTTCCATGGACCTTAATTTTGTTGCTAAGCTCAACATAATCATAAACAATCAAATACATTGAAGGTCTCCTTTGGGTGATCCAACAACATATAACTTTAAACATAATACGATGCTAAAAAAATTCATATAATTGGTCATTAAGTATATTACGACTAGACTTGTTTGCTATCTTTGGATATGCTAAACAACCCAATCAAATATAAATAATTAACCACTATTATGTTTATAATTGTGAAATAATTGATCAACCTTTGGGTGACTCTTAAATATTTCAAAATTACAAAACTTCAATTTACCCAACAAGACAAACCATGTCATCTCATTATAAGCATCACATAATCATGGGTAATTGAATTTTATTTAAATTTGATATCTATTAAAACTTTATAATTTGGCCACTTTGGTGACTAACAAATTAATCATAATTAGATATCAAGTTAAGTGGATATAATATAATAAATAATATCATAAAATATCCACATACATAATTATCACTAATATGCAAGCCAAGTTTAAGGGACGAGGTTCTAAACCACCATCCAAATCATGTTGGCTACAAAGAATCATAATTAATCTACATACATAATTATCACATAATTAATTAACATATAATTAATTATACAAATTAATATGCAGTAATATGGCGGAAGCGATAAACACATGCACCATGATTTCTCATGCTTTAAAAACCATGCGCCAAACACAATTATTATAAACATGTGCACACAGTATCAGATACTCCATTAATCCTATATATGCATAATCCTTTATACTGTAATCCATCCTATGTTTAAACTTTAAACACATCAAATGCATGATACAAAAAAATTCGTATATCACTGCATATTACTGTAGAACACTTAAACATTTTATATATATATATATATATATATATATATATATATATATATATATATATATATATATATATATATATATATATATATATATATATATATATATATATATATATATACTTGCGTTCAAATGAGGACAAGTATATTATAGAGGACTGTGAGGACATATATAGTGTGTGCCATTAGCCTGTACGTCGTGTGCATGGCCGAATGTAGTCGTGTGCCACAGTTTGTATGTCGCGTACATACATTTGTTAATTAATAGAGCTTGGGTTCGAAACCTGATGTTTACATGTATTCTTGTGTGCCATTATGTATTAAATTTTGTGCCTGATAGTAATTTGTTGTGTGCCCATTATTTGTCCTCACAGTCCTTTATATATTGTTGTCCTCATTTGAACTCAACCATATATATATATATATATATATATATATATATATATATATATATATATGCATCATTTGTTTAACAAAACTCACTATTGGTCCAGCACATACGAAAACTTAAACATTGACTATGCATATAAATAAAAAGCAACAATGATGATACGCAAACATGAAGTATGATACACAGTAATGATTATCATTATGGACATATGCAGTAATACCATAATTACGAGAGACTATGCAGTATCAAAACTTCATTCCAATCATCACATGCATGCTTTCTATTCTTTTATATAACCAATACAGAGAGTACGCGTACAAACAACAAATCCAATGCATACTATCAAACACTGCACATACGAAATACTTTATATATATATATATATATATATATATATATATATATATATATATATATATATATATATATATATATATATATATATATATATATATTAATATATAAACATACGAAAACGCAGCAACAAATCGCAACAATGGAAGCCAAAAATAAAAAAGGATGTCTGCATATGTATATATTTAAGGCTTACGTATATATGCAGTACGCATGTTTGCAGTGTAGAAAAAAGACTTTGTAGTACTGTAGGTAATGCAAGTACATATATATACCCTTAACATATATATATATATATATATATATATATATATATATATATATATACACGAAACATATATGTATGCAGTACTAATATACGAAACATTCGAAATCAGCATGTAAACATAAGGGATATTTTATATAGGCAGAAAACATCAGTACATACATACGAATAACCTTTCATCATAATATATGGAAAAAAAACACATGTTCTACAACCAGGCTCATGATACCACATGTAAGTTAATTCTAAAACATAAGATCTTCAGAACATATGCCTTTCACATACTGTATTTAAATAGCGTTCTGGGAACATACCTGGCTCCATTGTTTTCCCGTAGTTGCTTGAGTTGTAAACTTGATTTCTCCCTCCAGACCTTTAACATTCACTTAATCTAATTCTTTGATGGAGAGAGTTTTAGTTTCAGAGAGGTTGGGGAGATGACCAGAGCCTCAGAATGAAATATAATTAATATTACGTTCCATCAACGTAAACCTGATGATATGCAGTTGAAACTGCAATATTATCTTCTTAACTGATCAATCATAGTATTATCTCATTATTAAATTATAAATAGATATTTAATTATGAGCCACAATAAATTATAATGAACCATAGAATAATAATAATAATTATTATTCTAACAAAACGGTCAGCCATAATCGCCTCGGTATCGCCTTTACCGAGGCTTGAGCCTATCACCTCGCACATAGGGGAGCAACTTAGTATCAATTGTCCACAAGGTCCTCGATAACATTCATAATTTTTTTTAGCTATTTTATTATGATACTTAAAAAAAATTGTTTTTTGATTTTTTTTTTTAATTTTAAAATTCCTTTTTTGGTTTTTTTTAGTACATTTCAATGTTTATAATAAATTCTAATAAAATGTATATGGTATAATTGCTCTCAAATAAAATGTTGTCTATTTTAAAATCATAGCATCGTAAAAATTTCAATTAAAATTATGTTCGTTAGTATCAAATATTTTGGTTACTTTAAATTCTCATTATTAGGACTATATTATTCATATTAGACTAGGACTATATTATTCGTATTGAACTAGGACTCTATCTAGCATCTATATATATCCGCTCCCTGTACTCTCAGACATTATTATTGAATACAACACAATTATATTCTCATCTGGTATCAGTTAGCTAGGGTTTTTGTCTAAAGTTTTTTTCTCTAGAATTTTCCGCTGTCGTCCATCACTGCCTTTCCTTCTCAAGACGTGCAAATAAACAAAAGAATTGAAAAATGAGCACTTCAATTGATAGAAAGAATTCAAGAATTGTAGCTACACAATTGTACTTGCAGTGGTGGGAAGTATTCCAAATTGTTGCATTCCGAATCAATTTTCGCCTCTGAATATGAAAAGCAACCAAAACGACGGAGCCAATTTTTTTCGGCGTTATGATGATCCGTGTCATATTTGTAAACGTTTTGGTCACACGGGAGCCAATTGTTTTTTGTGCTATGATGATCCTTGTCAAATTTGTAAACGTTTTGGTCACACGGGAGCTAATTGTTTTTGGCGCTATGATGATCCTTGTCAAATTTGTAAACGTTTTGGTCACACGGGAGCCAACTATTTTTGGCGTTATTCAGGAGTTCTGGGTTTTCAGGCTAATGTGGCCGTCTATGGTGATAATGGTGATTCCAACTGTAACACCCCACTTTTTCTTAATCTTAATTACGATTCTAAACCACAATAAACATAAACTAAGCAGCGGAAATAAAAGCTAAAAAGATAACTAGTGAGAATGTCACCGCCACAACCACCACTCCGTGGTGATTGCACAGGCTAAGGGGTAGAACTAGAAATAAAATAAATGTCTGGCATCCATACTAAATACTGAAATCATAAGGGGGAAAAACGTCACCCCAAAAGTTTACATCATCCTCAAAACCATAATATCAACAAAAGTCTAAAATCCATAGACAAAATCATCAACAACTAGAGTTTAGACATCTAGAACTACTAGACTAGTCTAACTCGATCACTCTCGAAAGCTGGGCCCACCTGAAAAGGGTTTTGCAAGCAACACATAGACAAATAGGAAAACACCCGTTAGCACGAAGCTAAGTATAACCACACTCAACCCTGTAAAATACTATAGAGTATACTTTGAAAACATTTGATTTCACAGGTATACAACAAACTCATCTCATAAATATCTTTAGATCTATCATGCACTTTCTAGATGCTTGGACCCTATAATATCAACTAGCATGCTCATATACATAAGACTATTCACTTAGGTTCACAACATTATATTTTCTCAAATAACTTATCAAACAATCCATACGTACAGATAGGATCATGCTAATAAACCATATAACGGGTATACTCATGCTTTCATAAACAAGACTTCTAATACCACAAACGATTATAAATCAACATTCACATTATGTAATCTCATGCGATACTTTACTAGAATGCAATTTTGTGCAACAAAATACTCATGCTCATATGCAATCTCGTGCAACGATATACTCATACTCATATGCAATCTCGTGCAACTATATACTCATACTCATATGTAATCTAGTGTAACAATATACTCATTCTCATATGCAATCTCATGCAACAATATACTCATGCATATATATATATATATATATATATATATATATATATATATATATATATATATATATATATATATATATATATATATATATATACACTCGTTGTAAAAATAGAGTACTTTCTGTGGAGGTCTAGTGAGTCTCTACTCACTTTCTTTCTCTTGAGTATCTACTCAATTTCTTTCTCTTGAGTCTATCTAGACTCGCTTTCTTTCTCGTGAGAATCTACTCACTTCCTTTCTCTTGAGTCTATCTAGACTCGCTTTATTTCTCGTGAGAATCTACTCACTTTCATTTTCTTTTCGCTCGTAGACGGCTCAGGGTTTCACCATAGCGTGAGTTGCCCCCATCGGGAATGACGTAAATCCGACCCGATATCTTCTACCGTTTACGGAACTAATCTCATGGTTCGCGCGCTGTGGAATCAGGTATCGAACTTTCAGTGTGCACATCCCCTACCAGGATTCCAAGCCTGGCGGGAAGTTTCCAACCTCGTAATGTGGGAATACGCCGCGTTACATAAATCTGGGACAGTAATGTCCATAAATATCTCCCGAGAGGACATAGTCAAAACGGTATCCTCCAAAACCTCACCAATATAGATAATACATAATATATCTCTCATGCATCAATCTTATGCATGCAACAACTTTTCTACTTCTCAAATGCATCAAAGAATGCTATACACATGCTCATGATTTTTGAAAATAATAATCGGGCTCACGTTGGCCCTTATGCATTTTTGAAATATGACATATGTGAAATGCCAAAATGCTCTATAACATGCTTCTAAATCATGTATAAAATACCATGAAGTATTCAAAATATAATGTCATGCTTGATTTGCAAATAGGCAACTTCTATACATTTCACTTCAACAAATATACTTCTATTCTCTTGGATCAAATAATGCAATTTAATCATGCTATAAAAGTGAATCACATTCTCAAATGATCATGCTTCTATACTTAATAAAACTATCAAACAAATCACAAAGATAACAATTCCTCATATACAGTACATAGCAAAATATATACTCTGTGTAGTATTGCTTCACATTTTCCTTCATAACATACTCATTTTAGATCCAAATTCAACAAAATCAAAGCCAAAACGTGCGTCAAGACGGTCCCGAAGAGCTGAGCCACAAGGGCCCGTAACACTCGGCCCGAAACGACACGTAGCTGAGCCACAAGGGCCCGGCCACTGCACAAAATCTCATCAGAACAATACTCAGGGACCTGGGGCGGGACTCCTCATGGTCCGCCCCATGAGCCCCGTTACTCCACCGGGACTAGGCGGCGACCCTCCTCTAGGGCCGTGACTCTGATCTGGTGCACACTGTGTTGTGCACCAGAAGGTTTTTCATCTGCAAAATCCAATCCAAACAAGCCCAAAATAATCTCAACAACTCACAAACAAATACTAAATCACTTCTAAACATAAACACAATAAAATCTCATAGTTTCCACTCATTTCTACTCAAAGCTAAGGCTTTACAAAGCCAAATTTTTAAAGAGAAATCCATGGGGTTATACCTCTTGTAGACTTCTTCCCTTGATCTTCTTCCTTGTGTGGATCTCAACCTCCACTCTACTCAAACAATACTTCCTTTCACCACCTAAGCACCTCAAAGCAACCACAAAAGCTAGGCCTAAGTATCTCAGAGATTGGAAAGCTAAAGGAAATAACTCAAAAAGCAAAATGAAGGAATGATGGATGGAGAATAGCTTATTGTGAATGTTTTCTTCTATCAGACTTGGCTTGGAGAGGCAAGGGAAACGAGATCAGGAAACAATGGAGAGATATGGTGGCTTTTATAGGGTACAAAACTCTAGGGAGAAAGCAAATGATTGGATGAGGGCAAAAGAGTAATTTCATAAGCTAGAAGATGAATCAGGAAAGGGATTTTGGATGTCTAGTGGTCTACCATGCAATATAAACCATAGACTAGAAATGCTATTTTAAATACTTTGGGGTTAAAAATGAATTTTCTCAAGAAACTATTTAGATGAATACTTGTTTAAAGTCTTTCTAAATTCTCCCGGTCTCACTCAGATAAATTTTTCGATTTAAATCTTGGTACGCGAAGTACCCAAAAATTTAGGAATTTCGAATAGAATCAATTTTGGTGTCGAATTGGTTTAAAATATGACAAAAATAATTTATTCAAACACTAATTGATCGTAAAAATTTTTAATGGAGTGAAAATGGCTATTTTGGAATTTCTTAAAATTGGATTTATAAAATAAAATTTTGGGTTGTTACACTATATCCCCCTTAAAAGAAGTTTCGTCCCGAAACTTAGAAAGAACGGACGGATTTTCTCAAAAAGGAAGCTTTCAAAAAGATGGCAAGAATTTCAAGAATTGGTTTAGAAGTTCTCTTGGAATGCTAGGAATAAATGGAATCTCTGAGCTCCAAACAAGCACCCAAACAACTAAGGCGCTAAGCTCAATCTAACTACTAGAACTCACTAACTCAAAATTGCTTTGTTACTTCACTTGTTCTTATGTTCTTACCACTTCTTCAATTTCAATACTTTGAACTTCTATACTTCTGCATGAAATTCTTAGAGTGTTACGCCTCCATTAACGTAAGGTCTTAACTATCCTCGCTACTTTACCAATTATTGGTTACCTCTTATTAGTCTTGTTTACTTTCTCTACTCAAAGAGAATTCACACACGATAACTAAGTTCATACTCCTTACTATTTTTTAAATACTTGCTCACTCTAGTTGGCATTGCCAACCCACAGTTCTCTCCTTTTCTCCAATCTTTTCCAAGATTTCTTATGTTTCAATAAACTTCAACTTTGGTTTCTCCTTTCTTACTAATCTTTGCCACCTCCTTTCAAACAAAATTCTTGGCAATAGTTCCTTTCCCTTCCTAACCAACGATACATTCTTTCGAAATTCTTCTATGCAAAGTCTCATTCTTATTCAAGAAGCTCAACAATCGAACTAATCCTTAAGGTTTACTCCTACCCAACTTAGTCTCTAATCATTCCATCATTCTATCATGAATTCAACTATCTCTTGTTTTATTCTAATTACTATAATTCTCCCTTGAGTTCTCACACATCTTATCATTCCTAAATCTCCATTCTTTTACTTGTCTTTCCTTACTTAATTCATTCCTTAGTTCTTCACACTTCATAGGATCTTATGACTTATGTACAACGTTATTCCTATCCCATCATATCTCAAGGATTGAGGTTGTTAGCCAGAATCTTAAACTTTACTATTTTCGGAGTTCACAACTCTTAGCTCATCTCTTCCTTATCTTCTTATAGATAGAAGGGACTGCCTTACCTTTGAGTAACCCAATCTTAAGTTTCAATTCTCTATGTTTATGGTTTAACTTTTGCTCTTTGAGTTTAGCTTTTAAAGGTCTCTTCACTATCAACTGATTACCACCACCGCTACTTTGGTCTTGGTTTTCCTTCCCACTTCCCTTGTTCTTGATACTGTCGTGATTGCCCCTTTTTCCACCCTTGTCATTCTTGTTTCCAGACTGGTTACGATAAGATATTCTCTTTAGCTGACGTCCACTCTCGTTAGGTCCCTGACTTAAGGCGTTCCTTGTTTAATTTGCGTAGCATTCATAGGCTCGATGCCCAACCTTCCGCACTTGAAGCACCTTATTGGGTTCCCACTACAGTTGATTCTTGGATGATCCTTCTCGTACTTCATGCGATAGTAGTGACTCTCCCTAGTCTTATTCTTCCTCTCTACACTTGAGCCTTGACTTGGGCGATCTTTCCCGTCCCCCGTGCCTTGGTTACCTCGAAAACCCTTGACTTGATCGTGATGGCTGAGTCTTGACTCCTTCTCTACTTGTTTCGTGTCTTCTTCATCTTTTCTCTTGCCTTGGCTTTGCGTGCTTCCTTGAATTTGATGTGTCCCGATGACTGGAAAATCCACTCCATGAATGCCCCGAATCTAAATGCTGCTTCTTGGCGCCATTACGATGCTACAGGAATTACGCTTAATCACAAACGTTTGACACAATCTAACTCTTTACGCACAACAAAAGCACACCAACAGGATGCAAGTATAACTCTTATTGTGTTCTTGAATCTTGATACATGTTCTTTTGTTTCTTGAAAAACTATCCCGAAATAGTTTTCCCTTTTTCCTGTTCCATATCAACGAGACCTCACACCTCCTAAGCACCATATTACCCATAATTCTGTCAAGAAAACAACCCCATCTCTTCCTTACCTATATCAAAAGCGCATTTACGCGCAATCACGACGCAATTATACCCTGTCCAGATTTCCACATTCTGTGACCAGTTTCAGAGAATGAACTATATCTCGAGATCTACTTGTCCGATTTCTATGAAATTTTGATATGTTGTAGATATCTTCTGGGGCGTTCGTTTGATATATTATACACTATCTAATTCCTTCTGGTCATTGAGATATTGATCTTCAAATTCAAGGCATTGTTTCTATTTTTCTGGGTGATTCATGAAATTCTTGATTATGTTTTGAAGGGGTTGTGTAGATCTTCTTGGTCTAAAATTTTTGTTGATATTTACAGTAGTTATTTGGAGGTTACTTATCAAAAAAAAATCAAGAAAGCTGAAAAAAAAAAAGAGAAAGCAATAAAGAAGAAGAATAAGGTTGGGGAAAGAATCTGGTTGGTATGAGAATTTTGGAGGGATAAGGAAGGGGAAAAGTATAAGTTCGGAAGGAGTTTTTGATATATTCTTATTTGGTTGTGGTACACTTGCACCCCTATTACATTCTATTTGTGTCTATCTTCTGATATTGGTCCTGCATATCTTTCTGCCATACTTCTTTCTTTGCTTCCCTTTTTTCTTTCAAATCTTGCTTAGTTTCTTTGCTTGTATTGTCCTTTTTCTTTGCTTCTTGCTCTCAATTTTATTACCTACCTCGCGATACACCTTACTCTCAAAGGCTTGTGAAGTTTTCCAAGGTACGTTTTCTTGAACTTTGAGGTTGAATCCATATCAACTTGAGTTCCGGACTAGAATTTTCCTTTACGGAAAAAGGCTTGTGAGAGTATTTGCCACCTTGAGCGATACACGAGTGGAGTGTGTGTTTGTAAGAGTGTGTAGTGCACCCCCAGAGCCATATAATCCACCTCTTACCTGCGAGCTGAGAATAGTGAGGGAGCGAGCCAACTTTTTGGTTTCACTAACATGAATACTCGCATATCTTCTTGTTTTTAGATTTTGTTTCTCATCAACAGATGGCTGAAGAGGTTCCAAACACACGTAAGAGATTAGAGCAGAAAATAGATGTTCTAGCCTTTGCCATGGAAGGTTTAAGCACTCGAATGACTAATCTAGAGCACCACCCTAAGCGAGTGCAACTGCCACTCTATACTAGGGGAAACATTCATGGAAAGGGATGCATTATCGTCATCAATTCAGAACCGTTGTATGAATTTAGCTAGTGCAGCCATGGTGGACTACCTTAAGTTACCTCTTATCAATCACCCCCAACCATACAATCTTATTAATTCAGGGGATGTGAGAGTGACTAAACAAGTTATTATTCCTTTTTGTATTGGCAAGTATTATGATGAGGGTCTATGTGATATTGTGCCAATGCATACTGCACATGTTTCACTTGGAAGGTCATGGCAACATGATAGACATTTTTATTATAATGCACTCAACAACACATGCAATGTCACCTATAATAGATTTATACATGTGCTTAAGCCTCTACTTCCAAAACAAGTAGAAGAAATTCAACTGAGATCGAAGCAAGCTCTCAAACCAGCCTTGAAGAAAGAAGAAATCAAAGAGAACAAACTGGAACCTCCACGTTTAGAATTGGAGTCACCACTCCAGTCCTCTAACTTAGATTGTAGCCAAACAAAGGAACCGCTATCAGTGGTACAATGGAAAGAACCAGCCAGAGCTATCAAAGTGCAGCCTCGCTTGCTAACAAAAAAGGATAATAAGCAAGAGAAAAGAAGGGGAGTAACTATTTACTCACTTTTATTTCAAAAGCATGCATTAAAATTCTCTAGATTTGTTTGCCATGTTTCTATTAATGACCTACTTGCTAGATGTGTTAGAAATTTGTTTGCCTCCATACATCCAAGATTCCTTAATTTTGATTTTACTAAAACTTTATTTGATAGAGATAAGGAATCACTTGGAAGTTATAAGGCACATTTGAAAACTTCTTATGGCAAATACTACTTGCACAAGGGGTTTTGGTTCAAAGTCAATGGGATTGACACTTTTTGCTTTGTTTTGGGCAATGATTTAATTGTTGATTCACATAAGGGACATTTTGATTTTCCGAAGAGTGATGATGTTTTGCATGGATATTTTCATTGGCCAATGAAGAAAAAAGATGTAGAATCTTATGTTCAGAATTGTGCTACTTACCACCATAATACATCTAAATCATTACTTGATATTTCCATGAATTTTCTGTTTGATTTTACCTTAAGCTCTAGGAGGAAAGATTTTGTGCTTGTTGACAATCCAAACAAGATGCCTAGATTTAATATGTCTCATTTTGTTGAATTATTACCATCCAGAATGTTTAAATTCCATGACGTGTCATTAGACTTAATTGCCTTACTTGTTGATTGTAGGATGATGATTGGAGCGACTCGTGTCAAGCATCCCAAGAAAAAGTTCCATGAGCGTGATAAAACAGAAAGTGAGCTTGCTACTTTGTCTTTCATTGAAGATTTAGATTTGATGACTAATCCTTTTCAAGAATGGGAGAATAATAGGAACCAGTACACATGGAATCCAGTAAGGGTAAATAGTGGGCTCATCACAAGGCCCATAACTACATCCTTAAAGCATCAATGGTGGAAGAAACAAGAAAGTCTAATAAAAATTCCATTCGATAGAGGAAAATATTATAAGTGGCCCGTTTCAAGTGATGTCACAGATCGAAGACAATGTTTAGAAGATTTGAGGTCGAATCATTTTTCAAGAAGGGGAGGATGATGCGGCCCAACATAATGAAGATCCATTAAAAGTACAAATTGGGCCACTCACAATATCCAAGGCCCAAATCAGCTTTATTATTTGTGGTCATCATTATTTTAAATTGTTTGGAATTAAAGAGAAAACACTAGTTTGTATGTAGAAAGGATTCCTTAAATCCCTTTCTAAATAGGACTATATTTACTTGCTTGCTAGATTAGGTTTAGGACTCTTTTTGTATTTAGAAAAGGATTCATTAAATCCCTTTCTAAATAGGACTATATTTACTTGTTTTCTAGATTAGGTTTAGGACTCTTTTTCCCATTGTATTTAGGATTACAATGCTGCCCTATACCTATAAATATGGCACATCCATATCAGTTTTGAGGAGGCTTTAATTCAATAAAATTCTTAAGTTTTTCTTTACACTTGTGTAAGAAACCTAATGGCTAATTGTGGACTCAATTAGTGGCTATTCGTGGACTCGAATCAATCTTCCTTTCTTCAACCTTAGATTTAGGTTCGTGGACTCGTTCTTGAGTCGAAGGAAACTAGATCCGACTCTAGTTGATTGAAGATTGAATCATCGAGGTACTTGAAGCTACAATGGGATTCTTCTAAGCCTTTGAGGATTCGAGACAAAGGGTTTCTCGTGAGGTTTAAGGTATTTTGATCCATCTCTATCTTTACTTTTGAGAGCATTCTTGGGACAATATTCCATCTTATTTGAATCTTGGACTAGGTTCATATCAGCTCCGGCTTGCATAAACATATTGCCTTAACCACTATTTCCACTATATTGCCTGAGCCTACCTGTTACTCTCAGACAGTCAAGTTTTCTGAGTGGCGTGATGCAATGGATGCGGAGTTCAATGGCTTGGTCCATAATCATACGTGGCGTCTCGTTCCATCTCAACCAGGTATGAATGTTGTTGGTTGCAAGTGGGTTTTCAGAACCAAACGGAAGGCCGATAGTTCAATAGACCTTCATAAAGCCAGGTTAGTAGCCAAGGGTTTTAATCAGGTTGCTGGAGAGGACTTTTTTGAGACCATTAGTCCTGTGGTTAAGCCCACTACGGTTCGTCTTCTCTTATCTTTAGCCATATCTCGTGGGTGGTCTATTCGCCAGTTGGATATTCACAATGCCTTTTTAAATGGCGAGCTAGCTGTGACTGTTTACATGCGACAGCTACCTGGTTATGAGGATAAGTCGTTACCTAATCATGTATGTTTGCTTAAAAAATCTCTATACGGTCTCAAACAGACTCCACGTGCATGGTTCACAAGGTTACATGATTTTCTTGTCTCTGTGGGCTTCTCGCCTTCTAAGACGGATGTGTCTCTTTTTATCTATTCTCGTGACAATATTTATCTTTATCTCTTGGTGTATGTTGATGACATTTTAATTATGGGTTCTGACTCATATCGTGTTACTGCTCTTATTGATAAATTAGCACTTGAATTTAAGGTTCGTGATATGGGTGTGCCTTCTTTATTCTTGGGATCGGAATAGAAACTGTCCCGTTATCTGGCGGTATGCTTTTATCCCAACAACGGTACATGAAGGATATTCTCAAACGTGCTGGCATGGTGGACTGCAAGCCAGTAATCACGCCTGTCTCTTCTGCGAAAATCACAGACGACGTGGCCGTTCCCTATGTCGATCCAACACAATACAGGAGTCTTGCTGGTGCTCTCTAGTATCTTACGGTAACTCATCTGGATCTATCTTATGCTGTTAATCTCTTGTGTCAACATATGCATGCTCCCACTACTATAGACTGGCCCTCTCTAAAGAGAGTCCTGCGGTATGTCAACGGCACCCTAGATCTTGGCCTGCGTATTTCTCGGTCTACATCTATGGATATTCACGCCTATTCTGACTTAGATTGGGTTGGCGATCCGAATGATCGCAAATCTACTAGTGGCTTTGCTGTGTTCTTGGGCAGTAATCTTATATCTTGGGTTTTTCGGAAGCAACGCACTGTGGCACGTTCTTCGACTGAAGCAGAATACAAGGGACTCGCTGATGTATCTGCAGAAGTTACATGGCTCGTTTCTTTGTTACACGAAATCGGCATCCCTCCTACGTTTCCTCCTCGACTATGGTGTGATAATTTGGGAGCTACTTATTTATGTGCCAATCCAGTGTTTCATGCCCGCACGAAGCACATTGAGATTGACTATCATTTTGTTCGCGATAAAGTAGCCAAAAAGGAGTTAGAAGTGCACTTTATTTCAACCAAGGATCAACTAGCGGATATTTTCACAAAGTCTCTATCGTCTCTTCATTTTAACTCTCTCCGTGACAAGCTCAATATTTTGGCTAGCCAACCTTATGCTTGAGGGGGGGGGGGGGGGGGGGGGGTATTAGGACTATATTATTCATATTAGACTAAGACTATATTATTCGTGTTAGACTAGGACTCTATCTAGCATCTATATATATCCGCTCCCTGTACTCTCAGACATTATTATTAAATACAACACAATTATATTCTCATCGTCATCACATATGAGAATGTCGTTAAACTTATAAACATTTGCTCTAATAATTTTCAATTGAACTTGCTTGAAAAGCATACACATTCAAAGAATTTTCTCTCCGAGTTTCGGGTAGTAATCTCCGGCCGCCGTTGAGGCCCAAGTGATGAAGGGAAGTTCTCCGATTGCACTTTTCCATTCATCATTTTCTTACCTTCACAAACAATGGTGACCTCACAAAAATCTGGTGCATTCTTCTCAATATATTCTCCTATTCCTTGTCCTTTCCACACGGGCCTAAACCAAAAGAGGAAAAGGGAAATTAATTTTAAAAATTTATATCTTCTTGTTTACAATTATCTTATGTTGATGACACAAAATATAACATTTTTACATCCAATATTACATAAAATTATCCAAAATCCTAATAAAAAGATATATATGAACCAAATCGTTTAAAATTGGACTAGCTCAATTTAGCACAACTGTTGTACCATGGACCAAGGTCCACCCTGCAAGGTGAACCCTGGTCCTAAATTGTGTATTTTTAGTATTGGAATTGTAAACTTCTAGAATATAAATTGTGTTTTTAAGTTTTGAAAATTTATATATGAATATAATATGTGTCATCATAATTTGTGAATTTTTAAAAGGTAAATTATGAACATTTGGTATGTAAATTGTATATCTTTGAGAACGTTATGATGTGCAACCGTGTGCACCATGCAAGTTGCGCACGGTTCCAAATCATAATTTTTATACTGTAGATTCATAGTTTCTATACTGTATATATTCATAAAATCTATACTGTAGATTCATAATTTTTAAACCGTAGATTCATAATTTAAATACAGTAGATTAATAATTTCTATACAATAGATTCATAATTTTTATACTGCAGATTCATAATATCTGTACTGTAGATTCATAATTTCTATACTGTAGATTCATAATTTCTAAACTGTATAGTTATCAAATTATGAACATATAGTTATGTGATTTGTGAATATAGAGTTCAACAATTGGGAATATGAACATTGAAAATTATGAATATATAGCTCTATAATTATGAACATAGAGTTCTGTAATTGTGAATATAGAGTTCAATAATTATGAATATGAAGTTAAAAAATTATGAATATATAGCTTTATAATTATGAACATATAATTCAGTAATTATGAACATAGAACATGGTGCACACGATTGCACATCATAATTTGCCGTATCTTTGGACGCGGGCCCACCTTGCAGGGTAGACCCAAGTCCACAGAATAATTTGCCATAGTAGCAGCAATGCAGCAACCCACTACTTTCAGGCCAAATTATTGTGTGTACCACGGTCCACATAACTGTGTAGACTATGAGTACAATATACATTTTTAACATACTAAAAATACATTATTTGTGTACTAAATGTATATTATTTGATAATAAAAAAAAATCATGTACATTCAACTTTGTGTATCCAAATAATGTATTTTTAGTATATTAAAAATGTACTTTTTATTTATGGTTCACACAAATGTGTGGACCATGGTCTATCGAATAATGATTGCTACTTTCATGGCAGATTATACTGTGGACCGCGGTACATAATGCATTGTGGTCTAGGTATCAAAACGGTGTTGTTTCTCTTAATGAAAAGAAACGGCACATGTTTCACGTCATCCGCAAAAAGTAACTTTGATTGTATAACATATTAAGTTTCATTTTGTATACACTGCAGTTTTATTTCAACACAACTACAGTTTCATTTCGATATAACTACAGTTTCATTCGATATTATACACTCAAATATGTGAAACTGTTATTCAGTTTCATTTTATATATACTATAATTTCATTACAACACAACTACATTATCATTTCGATATAACTACAGTTTCATTGCACAATATACACTCAAATATGTGAAATGTTATTCAGTTTCATTTTATATACACTG
The DNA here is from genome assembly GCF_001879475.1 of Ipomoea nil. Taxonomy (NCBI): domain Eukaryota; kingdom Viridiplantae; phylum Streptophyta; class Magnoliopsida; order Solanales; family Convolvulaceae; genus Ipomoea; species Ipomoea nil. The sequence goes on from NW_017617210.1 coordinate 55,705, forward strand.
CAGTTTCATTTCAACACAATTCCAGTATCATTTTGATGTAACTACAGTTTCGTTGGACAATATACACTCAAATTTCAAATATGTGAAATTATTATTCAGTTTCAATTTGTATATACAGCAATTTCATTTCAATTCAATTGTAGTTTCATTTGATAATATAAAAATAATACGTGAGACAATATCAGTTTAAATACACTGTAGTTTCATTTGGTAATTAAGACACCAAAAATACGCGCTCCCTTAATTGTAATGACTGTCATTTCTTTACTTAAAGAAACGACACTATTTTTGGACAATGGTCCATAAAACTTTGTGGACTATGATTCACGATATAATTGTTGTACTTTCATGAGTCGTTATGCTGTACAACCATGTGCAAAAACGACGTCGTTTTGACGTCTGACTTAAAAAAAATTTCTGGATATTTAGTTCATTCATTCTGGATATATAGTTCAAATTATGACGGAAATCGAAACTGATTTTTTTTTTCATTTATTCTGGATATTTAGTTCAAATTATGCACAACATAACGCCGTTGACGAAAATCGGAACTGATTTTTTTTTTTTCATTCATGCTGGATATTTAGTTCATTCATTCTGGATATATAGTTCAAATTATGCACAACATAATGCTGTTGACGGGAATTAAAACTGATTTAAAAAAAAAAAAAAAATCAAACGCGCATTTTTAGTCAAAACGACGTCGTTTTTGCAACCGTGTGCACTATGCATGGTGCACATGGTTGCACAACATAATTTGCCTACTTTCATGGGCAAAGCTAATTTCGGTTGTTATATCATGCACCACGGTGCATGATTAATCATGCACCGCACGTCAGACACTACAGTGTGTCTAAACTGTCACTGTCTCACGTATTATTTTTATATTATCAAATGAAACTACAGTTATATCAAAATGATACTGTAGTTGTGGTGAAATGAAACTACAGTATATATAAAATGAAACTGAATAACATTTCACATATTTGAGTGTATATTGGACAATGAAGCTGTAATTATATTGAAATGATCATGTAGTTGTGTTTTAATGAAATTATAGTGTATATAAAATAAAATTAAACAACATTTTCACATATTTGAATGTATAAATATTGAATGAAACTGTAGTTATATCGAAATGAAACTGTAGTTGTGTTGAACTGAAACTGCAGTGTATACAAAATGAAATTAAAGAACAGAGTTATTTTTTGCAAAAATTCTGTTTCTTTTCATTAAATAAAATAACATCATTTTGACAGTGTTAATATTTAGCCACACTGTAATGTCTGACGCGGTGCATGATATAATTTGCCAGTTAATTTGACTTGACTTGCATAGTAATAATGTAAAGTCCAACTCAGTCCATCAGTACTGATGGGCTATACTGGCCCAATATTATCTCTCCTTTTTTTTTTTTTTTTTTTTTTTTTGGTTTGGAATTAGAACCGATAGTTTCAATTTTTTATTTTAATAAATTGAAACATGAACCTTTTGAGACCCGATTCTAAATCCTGACTAAACTGTCTGTATGATTTCGGTTCTGATTTGATTTCTATAATGTTTGATTCGATTGAACCAAACCGTAATCATCCCCACATCCACCCATCACTAATTACTAATTAATTACAAAAAAAAAAAAAAAATTGTATTGAGTTACCTCTTATAAGATGAGTGTTTCCGCATCCCAATGATAAGATTGGTGATGTTAACAACCGCAATCAAATCTAATATTGCTTTGGACGGTGCATTGCTCTCCACAAGCATTGTATCAACTGGAATCTGAATTTTTTAAAATGAAAAAAATTGTTTTTAAAAAGTACAATATATTTAAATAATATAAAGCACAATACTTTAGGATATATTAGAATTTCCATGATGTATGCATTTGTTGGACTAACCTTGGCATCATTGCATTGGCGAATGTATTTTTCCAAGAGACTCTTCCTCCTGTTGCTCTCTTCATTTACAAACACTTGCATCTGCTCTTTGCTCAAATGGCTTCTTGACAATTTCCCAGCTACAATAATTAATAAATTGTTGTTAATTGAAGACCGCTAAATATTTTTGCACAAATCCATCAATTGGTGGCTAAGAGATTGTTAGGGGAGGTCAGTTAAGGGTCAAGTCCAACATATTGTCTCTAGAAAATGTGATGCTAGTTTATAAGAAAATAAAGTTGCGTCTTCGCTACAAGTTAAGTGGTAAGCGTTTGATCCTAACACACCCTAAAGCCTAAAGCTTAAAGCCTTTCTAAGTTAATTAATTTAACCAATCACTCTAAAGTCTAGCTTGTTTCAGTGAGAGTGTGGAAGTTCGAATGTGACTGAGAACTTTAGAAACTTGAGCGTTCAGAGGTGATTGAAAACCTCTTGTATGCAAAATGTAATGGCAAAGAGTGAGAATTGACGGGGCGGCTCGCGATTTAACATACCTGGTGTAGATATGTAGGAGAGGGAAGGGAAGATATGCAGAAGGAAAATGCGTGTTCCCGGGCGCGGGGAGGCGAAATGGTCGATTGCCCATTGAACAACATGTTCATCATTCTTCCCAACTGCAACATAAACATCTTGGTGATGATGATGACTTTCTGCACTCTCGGAGCTGTCTTCTCCAATTTCCACTATTTCCCCTGACATCTTTTTCCTTTAATTTGGTTTTCTGGTTGCCTTTACTACTTCATCCTTTTATCTCTGCCAGGATGAAATAGGAAAAGGAATTTAGATCAGATCAGAGTGGGTGAGTGATCAGAAAAAGATCAGAGTAGATGCTGGCTGGCTGCACTGGCAAGTTCAGTAATGGGAAGATTATAGCTGGCTTAGAAAGGAACAAAAAGAAGCAGATAGATAGATGGAGCAAAAGTTATTCCTCTTTCTCAACATTTGCTGCCTTCTGGAGATGTCATATTCAAAGTGCCATCTCTAGTTTTCTGCAAAACACAAATTTGTATGCTCTTTCTTTTATTTGGAATAATAAATAATAAATTGGGACATTCAAAAATAATAATAAATTGGGGTTATTCGGACCGGCCTTAAGAGCATCCACATCAGTTGGGGAGAATTGGAGGATAATGTAAGAGTGATTAGGAAAGAGAAAGTGGGAGGGGAGAAAAAAAAAAAAAAAAAAAAAAAAAAAATTTGAAGCGTCAGGCGCGTGCACTGCACGCGCCCGTGTGGCCACAGGCGGTGTCCTGTGTTGCTTATTTTTATTTTATTTTATCTTTTTCTGACATTATTTGTGTATTTGCAGGAGGATTCTTTCCTCCATTATCTCCACTCCACATCTCTTATTATCTCCATCCAAGTTTTTTAATCTGACATTAACTCCTCATTCACCTTTGGTGTGGATGCTCTAAGCCCAATCCCATTGCAATGGCAAATTATGCCCTGGACCCGTGTCCACAGTGAATTGTGGACACGGGCCCAAAACGACGTCGTTTTTAAAAAAAAAACGCGTCATTTAGTTAAAAAAAAAAAATCGCGCGCGTTTTGCTGTTAACGGCGTTATTTTTTTTTTTTTTGGATTATGAATGTACAGTTATGCCGTTATGAATGTACAGTTATGCAATTATGAAATTATGAACACAGAGCTCTAACATTATGAACTTACAATTATGAACATATATAGTGATAAAATTATGACCATGGAGCTTTAAAATTGTGAATATAGGGCTTCGAAGATTATGAATGTACAGTTATGGAGTTATGAATGTACAGTTATTGAGTTATGAATCTACAGTTATGAGATTATGAATCTACAGTTATGGAATTATGAATGTACAGTTATTGATCGAATTATGAACAAAGAGCTCTAACATTATGAACTTACAATTATGAACATATAGTAATAAAATTATGAACATAGAACTCTAAAATTGTGAACATAGAGCTTCGAAAATTATGAATGTATAATTATAGAGTTATGAATGTACAGTTATGGAGTTATGAATGTACAATTATGGAGTTATGAATGTACAGTTATAGAGTTATGAACGTACAGTTATGGAGTTATGAATGTACAGTTATTAATAATATAGTAATAAAATTATGAACATATACTCCTATAACGAAGCTGTTTGAAATTTAAAAAAAAAAAAAAAAAAAAAGGAGATAACAGTGCCTAACGGCACTGTTACCCGTGTCCAGCAAGTATGCTGGACACGGGTCCAACGCATAACGATTGCATTGCAATGGGATCGTTATGCTATGCATCTATATGCACCATATATGCATGGTGCATCCGGATGCAAAAACGACGTCGTTTTGCATCAAAACATGCGTCGTTTTTGCATGGTGCATACGAATGCGCAGCATAATTTGCCATCACAATGCAATCATTATTGCATGGAGCATGGTCCATACAATTGTGTGGACCATAAATAAAAAGTACATTTATAATATACTAAGGGTACATTATTTATGTACATAAGGTACATTTTTTGAAAGTACATTTTTAATATACTAAGGGTACATTCTTTTATATAATGTACCTTTAATACAAAAATAATGTACTTTTAATATATTAAAAATGTACCTGATATTTATGGTTCACACAATTGTGTGGCCCATAATTTGCTATCACAATGGGTGTTTACTGTTAGGCTTAGGAAGTTTATACTAGTTCAGTATCATGCCATTGGAATATGACTTTAACTATTACAAAATATAAGAAAATAAAGTTGTTATTCTATTAGTAGCGCAACTCTAACTTTTGACTTAGTTGTATGATATGATAACTGGTATCAAATCATGAGTAGTTGATACTGAGACTACATGAGGGAATTTTTCGATAGAGGTTTCCCACTCATAGGCTCAAATTCCATTAAAGACATACTGTGACTTAATGTTAGCAAATACTAAAAGAGGATTGTTGGGTGGAAGATTGAAGGTCCCAATCATTATTCCATGGATCCTGTGTGGACCATGAATGGTGATCAGCGACGGTTCGACGGTCATAGATCATTTTGTTGTTAAAAATAGCATCGGATTGTCGTCAGAATCCTATTAACATGCTATCACAGGTCACTAACTGATTTTTGGGTTTCATTACACCAAAATACAATGTTGATGGGTTTAATTGCAACTTTAAAATGTTTAGGGACCTAATTGACTTTTCAGGTGAAGTTCGACGGCCTATTTGACCATTTGCCTTTTTAATATACTAAAGGTACATTATTTGTGTACTGAAAGTATATTATTTGAGTACTAAATGTATATTATTCTATGTATTATAAAATAATGTATATTCAGTACACAAATAATGTACCTTTAATGTATTTAAAATGTATATTTTTTTAATGGTCCATATAAAAATTTGCCTAAAGAGGCTAATCAAACATCTTGTCATTTGAATAAAGTCGTGTATTCAATATTAGTTACGGAGTATAAAAAATTTGAAGCTTATAATTCTAGGATGGCTCGGCCTAGAAATCAAACCCTCAATTGACCTAGCTTGAAGTTAGTGGGTTGCTTTGGCAATCTTTATCTCATTAGAGGAATCTTAGCTTATATCACATTATATTCACATTCAAAACCCTATTTGATTTGTGTGACTGTTAGTTGAAGCTTGCTTATGGTCAAAGATTGATCAAGACATCATTATGGAGCATGGCATGGTGCAGAAAGAGAGGGGGGTGGGGGAATAATTAAGCATCTTTAATTTGACAGTGAATCTGCAAACTTTCGGTATTACTGGCATTGCTCTACTTTAGGCTTGAATAAACATCTTAGTTGATATATGCCACACGTGTCTTTTTCATCTCCCAACCCCTTTCATAAAGCAACTATAAGCATATCACTGCTTTGCTTTCGAACTTGAAACTTCTTGTTAAACTGAAAGAGACTAAGAAAATAATTGGATCAACAAAATACAAAGTACGGAACAACTCAAGAGTTTGTGAAAAATTGAACTTATTATTCCCAATATAATCAAAATTAGACTCACCTATAGTTTTTTTTTTTTATATACACTTTAGTCCATATTGAGAATATATTGGGTGCATCACTCCAAAGGTTATAAGCTTTTTCCACATATAGGCCCTGTTTGGTAAAAAATTAGCCTATAGGCCAATTTTGGCTTATTTGACCACTATTAATTGTTTACTTTAGTTAAAATATCAATATAAATGTTTGGTTAATTAGCTTTTTGCAACTCCAAAAGGCTAAAATTAAAAAAGTTACTCCTAACAACTTTTTCAATTAGTTTTTTGAGAAACAAAATTATACCTAACAGCTATCAGCTAACAGCTAATTTACCAAACACTTTTCTACAATCAACTAATATTTTCAAGTATTTATACCTTCTAATTAGCACAATCAGCTAACAGCAAACAGCTATCAGCTAACAGCCATTTTACCAAACAGGGCCATAATATACCCTCTTTTGGTCCACTTCAATCCTGACAAGTAAAGAAAGGACAAGAAGAAATTTCTTTTTGTATATATCCTTTTGAGCAGCTGATTAGCATGCATGACACCAATGCATTGTGCTTTATGACAACTTTATGGGCCCATCAGCCTGATCATCCAGTCCCACAAATACATTGTACAGAGTTATATGTTTGGTTGAATGACATATTGATATGATCCAATCTCTTCTTATTGTCAATAAAAGGCAAAATTCATTATCTCTTATTTCGGATTCCATACTCCGTGCTAATAGGACAGGATTTGTAGAGGTAGTAAATCACGTGACTCTATAGTTTATTAAGTAAGAATCACATTAGATATAACTCCATATTGTAACTGTCAGAACTAGATCTTACGTCTTTACTCAGAATCTATCACCCAGAAATTAACTAAACTGCTCGTGCGGACCCAATCTTCCATACTGAAACTAAAGGAAAAGGTAAAGCTAGTGGGGATGGACCATATATCCACCACTTGGTTCTTGGATTTGCTGCTAACCATGCATATTGCTTATACTAAATCCAATGAGTGAGTTATATGACAGGTGCCAGTCTGCCACCATGATTCTGGGATTAGCATTAAAATTCTGTGCTAATAAGCTGTGATTTTAATGCCACGTTCTTGATGGAAATAAGTACAACTTAATAAGTTGTTGACCCAAAGAAGCAGCCTAACCATATCTTTGTCCAGGCTGCAGTAACTCATTTTTGTGCATTATATAAACACAATTTGTCTGAATTGAACCATAGACTCATAAAAAAAGTATAATTCAATTCAGTCATAATAAATGGCTAAAGCCAGTCTTCTTATTCTAAAACTTCTTCTTATCTTGGTATCTACTGGTTGGGTTTCTCTCTGGATTCTCAAGCCAACACAAGTATGGACAAGAACTTGGAAGGCAGCAGAAGAAAAAGCATCAGCTTCTGTTTTTGGCTATAATGGTAAATGGAATATATCCAATGTTATGTTAGCTAAATTTTATGCCTATTTGATGCATAAACGCGTTACGGCTTTGTCTCGTGCAGGCCTTTGTTTCGCTGTCTACACGTTTCCTGTCATTGCTTTCGCCATAGTCGGTTTCGTTTACTTGGAACAGAAGAAGCAGAAGCAGAAGGAAGGAATCTCCAGGCAAGAAAGGAGATGTTTAGCCTTTCTCAGCAATCCTTTGATTGTGAAGAGTTCTCTTGGCATCTTATCTGGGATTGAAATCCTTGGTGTGTCTCTCTTCATCATCTTTCTGGCATGGACTTTCTACACTCGCATTTCTAATGATTTCAGGAAAACGGTTCAAACCAAAGATTTCAAGCTGGCAGTGTAAGTAGATCAGAAGAACACTATCAAACTACAACCAGCATCATGTTAGAATCAAACACTTACCACTATGCTAAAATTAAAGATGCTGGACTTGGCTCTCTAGGCCTTTGCCCAACAATTCTCGAACAACCTAGTGCTGCACTTGGCCCTTCACCGGGCTCTACCCAACACAACACCATAAAGAACACTGTCAAACTACAACCAGCATCATGTTAGGAAAGACTTAATAGCAAAGACGTAACCTTATTTTCAAAAAACAAAGTGCTTGACTTGATCCTTCAGGCCTCTGCTCAATAATTCCCTAACAACCTGGTGCTAATTTAGCTCTTTACCGAACTCTGCCCAACACTGCACCATGAAGAACACTGTCAAACTACAACCAATATATGTTAGGATCAAACGCTTAAAAGGCAGAGTGTTGAACTTGATCTTTCAGACCTTTGCCCAACAATTCCCTAATAATCTGATGGTGTTGGATTTGGCCCTTCACGAGCCTCCATCGAACACAGCACCATCAGTGATTATGTCCCAAGACTGACTATTTTGTGCAATTTTCAGATGGCAATACAGAATGTTGAGAGTGGCTACACGGTTTGGTTTACTGACAGAGGCCTGCTTAGCCCTTCTCCTTCTTCCTGTGTTGAGAAGGATGGCTGTGTTCCGGTTGCTGGGTCTCCAGTTTGAAGTTTCAGTGAGATACCACACCTGGCTTGGCACTGCAATGATAGTCTTTGCCACGTTGCACGGTGCAGGCACTTTCTTCATATGGGGCATCAAACATCACATTCAAGAAGAGGTAGGTACTCAGTCTGTCCATATCTTCAATCACTAATGTATTTTCAAGTTAATACTCAATTTAGTGTTGATTATAATGATTTTTCTCAAATTAGTTCTAAGTATTTTGTGTGTGTTTAATGGGTCTTATACTTTGATTGTTTTACCTAATTGAATATTTAGCGGTTAGAATCAAGAACTAAATCGAGAAATAGCACTATAGTCAATGAGTAAATTGAGTAAAATAACTATAGTCGATGACTAAATTGAATATTAATAGAGAGAAAATTATCAAACTATCCTAACAGACGACTCAATTAGGTAAAATTATCAAAGTCCAAGATCCAATTAAACACAAAAATACGTTTAGGACTAAATCCAGAAAAACCACTATAATCGATGACTAAATTGGGTAGTAACTCATTTTCTTTCTAAGAAATCGAACACTTACCTAATTGAGTTAATACTCAATTTAGTACTAGACTATAATGAATTTTCTAGATTTAGTCTTCAAAGTCTTTTTGTGCTTAATTGGGTCTGAACTTCGATAGTTTTACGTAATTGAGTGCTCTGTTAGGATAGCTTAGTAATTTCTTCTCTATTAATATCCAATTTAGTTATCGATTATAGTCGTTTTATATGCTTTAATCCTTGAATATAATAATTTTTCTTGATTTAATCTTTAATTCTAACTGCCGATGACTCAATTAGGTAAAATCATTGAAATCCAAAATTCATTTAAGCACAAAAAGACTTTCAAAACTAAATGAATAAAAACAACTATAGTTAAAAACTAAATCAGGTATCAACTCATAACTCATAAATAGTTAGAAAATATGACTTTTTACCTACAACACTCAGTCATTCTCTATGGCAAATAAGCAGATGTGGAGGTGGCAAAAGGTGGGGAGGATATACCTTGCTGGCGAGATCACACTGGTTACAGGTTTAATTATTTGGGTCACATCACTTCCACAGATAAGAAGGAAATGTTTTGAGGTTTTCTATTACACACACCATTTGTACATAGTTTTCTTGGTGTTTTTCCTGTTCCATGGTGGAGACAGACACTTTTACATGGTTTTTCCTGGGATTTTTCTCTTCGCCATAGACAAGCTCCTCCGGATCATTGAGTCAAGACCACACACACGCATTCTTTCTGCTCGAATCTTCCCTTCCAAGGCCATAGAGCTGATTCTACCAAAAGATCCAAGTATGTTATATAAATAATAAATGTTGTTACTTGTTAGGATCAAGCACTTGTTATAACGCCAAAAGTTATAGTGCAAATCCCAACAATCCTAACCACTTGGTGCCGGACTTGGTCATTTATCGACTTTTGTCCAACAATTTCCAATTCCCCCTAGTCCCCCAGCACCTGCCAGCCTTTGAGAAGTTTTTGCAGGTGTTACTAGGAAAGAGAAGATGGAGAGAAGGGAAAATGGAAAAAAAAAATCAAAACATAAAAAAAAAAAGGAAGGGAAAGTAAAAATTTACACGCCCGGTTGGGTGCGAGATTTGCGCCTCACGCGAGGCAACTTTGCTTTTTTTTCTTTCTTGGTGTGTCCCACTATAGATACAAAAATTAACCCCTTATGTTATGAAAACCATAAAAAAACCACTCCCATTTGTTGAAAAACCAATTTCAAATTTTTAGGAATTGAAAAATCACTTAAAATCCACTGTTGTGAATGCCCTAATTAATGGACTTGAACCCATGACCTAACTACCATTATGCCAAAAGCTATAGCTAGTAACAAAGGTGCAATTTTGAGAGACAGAATGCAGAGCTTGACCTTTCAAGCCTTCGCTCAACAATTTCCTAGCCACTTGGTGCTGAACTTGCCTTTCACTAGCCTCCACACACACAAATGTGCTGTCTCACTGTTAGTTCAAATTTTTAGTTGAGATAGAACCCATCCATTTGATATTCAGAAACAACATTTTTGATTCTTGAGAAGAATGTAGTTATATAGTTACTATATATATATATGTATATACTTTCAGGACTGAAATATACACCTACAAGCGTAATATTTGTGAAGATCCCAAGCATTTCTGAGTTTCAGTGGCACCCCTTTAGCCTGACTTCTAGCTCCAGTGTTGATGATCACACAATGTCAATTATGATCAAATGTGAAGGATGGTGGGGAAGCTCTCTCTATAACCTCATCACTTCTGCACCCACAGATTCAGAAGCTAATCAACCCCTGCTCATCCCGGTTGCAGTAGAAGGCCCTTACGGGCCTGCAACGCTGGAGTTTCTGAGGTAAAACATGTTGAGCATATATATAATATATAAACATAAATGTGCAATCCAACTATCGGCTTATTCTTTTAGTTGAGATGGAACACATGCTTCAATTTGGTATCAGAGCCAACCCCAATATGATCTGATGATTCTATGCAGATACAATAGCCTAGTTCTAGTTGCAGGAGGAATTGGGATTACTCCAATTTTAAGCATACTACAAGAAATTGCCTCTGGTGACAGAAATGTGTTCCCTGGAAGAGTACAGATAATCTTTGCAACTAAAAGATCCCAAGATGTTTGTATGTTAAACCCGGTTCTGTCTCGACTACTCGATTCTAAGCTGAGAATCCATTTGAAACTAAAAGTTTATGTGACCCAAGAAAAGCAGACTAATCAAACCTTGCTGGAAATGCTTGATCATGAGGTATCTGTAACACAACTGAGAAACTTTGAGTCCAAGTTCTCAGGCTACTTGCCATATGGACCTGAGAATTTGTACTGGATGGCAGCCATTGCTGCAACTGCATCCATTCTTTTTATGCTATTCCTTGCTTCCTTCAACCATGTTTTTCTTCACACTGGTAAGAAGTCATCAAAGGACGAAACTCCCTCTTCAGTAATTGATCTCTTCCTTTTATGCTCTTTCGCTATGGCTTTGCTCTGCGTCGCTCTAATAGCTGCTGTCAGGAGATGGAAATGCCTTAGAAAAGATATGCTACCACTCGCAGACAAAGAAAGTATAGCGTTGAAACCGCGGTTAACAGAAACGAACAGAAGCCATGATCAGGAACTTGAAATCCATTTTGGAGCAAGGCCAAATTTCCAAGGTTCCCATTTCCAAATTTTCGTTTCTTTAGCTGTTAGGATCAAACGCTTATCGGTCAATAGTTATAGCTTACAACGAATGCACAACTTTATTTCCTTATACCCGTCACATTTTCTAGAGGCAGCCCTTCGTCAAACAATCCCCATAGCCACTTGCTAGACTTGGCCTTTTACCGGCCTCCACCCAACACCTGCCAGCCTTAACTGTACAAAATTTTTACTACATGAAGAGCAAAGTCTAGCACCAGGTAACTAGGGGATTATTGGGCGGAGGCCTGAAGGGGCAAGTCCAACACTTTGCCTCTCGAAAATGTAACGATATAAAGAAATAAAGCTCCGTCTTCACCACCAGCTATAACTTTGGCATAAGGGTAAGCGCTTGAGATCCTAACAATAGCATTGCATAGTGTTAAAAATGCTAACATCCAAATATTATGAACTTGCAGATATCTTTGCAGAGTTTACAAATGAATCCAGGGGTTCATATACAGGAGTGTTTATCTGTGGACCTGAGTCAATGAAAGAGTCTGTGGCTTTAGCCTGCCAGCTGAGCTCTCAAGCTTGTAAGCCACAGTTCAGCTTCCATTCCCTAAATTTTTCACTGTAATCCAAACAATGATGGTTGTGTTATTATACTGATAAAGCTAGAACTGATCTGTGTTCATCCCACTAAGCTAGTACTAATAATGTACTATTATCTTCCTTTTATCTCCTCCTGGCATCTTGTTTATTGTTAGGCAAAGTCTTTCTTGATTTGTGGTCATCATCCCACTTTCACATGTAGTTAACATATTAGATATTTGTAGTACATATCAATGTTGTTTTTGATTGTGTGAAAAAAAAAATAGTGCCACTAAGGGGACCGTTTATATAAGTTACGAAATGGTATATCGTTTTGGATTAGGAGGCATTTTGTAAGGTGGATTATGGCTCGTGATATAACATTTGAAATTTAAGGGCAGTTTGAATGGTGACAAATTTTATTGTGGACTGTGGTCCACGTAGCAGCGTGGACCAGGTAGAAAAACGACGTCGTTTGAAATTTTTTCCGTTAACAATGGTAGACGGAAAATTTTGTTATGGCCCATGTAGAAATCCCGTTCATTATTCAGTTTCATTTTATACATAATGTAGTTTCATTACAGAACTACTAAAGTATCATTTTAATTCAATTGTAATTTCATTTGACAATATACAATCAATATATGAGAATTGCTATTCAGTTTCATTTTATACACAATGTAATTTCATTATATTATAGCACTACTAAAATATCTTTATTATTCAACTATAGTTTCATTTGACAATATGCACTCAATATGTGAGACATGTTATTCAGTTTCATTTTATACATACTGTAGTTTCATTACAGCATCACTAAAGTATCATTTTAATTCGAATTCAATTTCATTTAACAATATACACTCATCAATATGTTATATTTTATTCACTTTCATTTTATATACAATGTAGTTTCATTATAATATCACCCAAAAAAAAAAAAAAACTAAATGCTGCATAGAATGTAATGATTACGGTCTCTTTTCATTAAAAAAAAATTGCATCATTTTGGATCATGGTTCAGTGTATTAACGATTGTTGAATGGTGAGCTGGGCTGGGGTGGTCAACTGTTCAATATTGTTGGTGATTTTAAGAGCCGCCCAGAACTGCCAAAGTCATAATCACGCAATGTATCGTGTTTTTTGGGGTCAAGAAATGGACCATTTTGAATTGGTCCAAGAGTTGATTAAAGTCAAGAGATTCTTTATTATTGTTGCGTTCAAATTCAAAAACCTCCGCGTTGAATTCTTAATAATAGTTTAGAGCATCTCTAATAGAGAGATTTTGCTTGGTTTGTTGCAGGTAGGAATCTGAGGTGAAAGAGAGAATAAACTTAATCTTTACATTGAAACTTAGGTTTTTATTAGATATGTGAGCCCCATTGCAATCAACAAAACTCTCTCTGGTGTGCGTTATGCGCTCCAGGCGTTCCTAGCCGGGCTCCACGCACCCGATAGGAGCGTTATCCTGACACTTTTTTTTTTTTTTTAATTTTATTTTTCGGATTTTTTTTAACCTTTTTCCTTCCTTTCAATCTTCTCTTTCCTAGACCTGCAACAATTCCTCAAAAACTACAACTATTGAGGATGTTCTTATTATTACTAAAAGAAATAAAAGTTGCTCCCCTATGTGGGAGGTGATGGGTTCGAGTCTCGGGAGAGGCGATTATGGATCCCATTTCTTTATATATTTTTTTTTTTTACAGATTACTTCATATGTAAATTAAATCATTATAAGATAATACTAATTAACCATTACAATACAAGTTGTGAGGAAAAAAAAACTCCTCTTGCACTAGGTAGGATGTCTTATTTATACTAAGTGATAAGGCGATATAATGATGGCAAGTTGCTAGCATAGTTGAGGTGGCATTCATTGATTGGACACTCAAGTAGGTTACGAAACGTGTAAGATGTTAATGTGATGCCTGGTGAAGTGATGACGAAAATTAACCTAGGTAATGGCGATGGTCGAAAGACTACTTATATCAAGATCGAGAAGTATACTAATATATCAAGGTTGGAAAGTCTACTGGTATTGAGGTTGAGAAGTCTATTGATATCAAGGTTAGGAAGAAACCATAAGCATATATACAATATTCATCTTATCAGGCAAGTAGGGTTGCCCTATAACCCATCACTAGTCCCCCACTTCCTGTTGTGCAAGAATTGTCAACACAATGAAGTAGACAATGAAAATCAAGCCAAAATCTCTTCTGACTAGATACGCTACAACTCTTTTGCTAAAGCCTAGCACCTAGCCAACCTCTCTTTTGATGAGAGTGGAAGTGATCGATTCATTCAATAACTGAATTCAGATTACAATTATACTCTGAGGAGAGAGAGCGATCTAATAGGCTTAAGACTAGATCTCTAACTGAGCTACACAACTATACATTATAAGTTACATAATAAAATATATAATAAAAGCATAGTCTAACACTCCCCCTCAAGCACAAGGTGGATGTGAAATCACATTGAGCTTGCTACGAAGAACCCCAAACCAAGGTGGAAGTGGTTTCGTGAATATATCCACTAGTTGATCTTTAGTAGACACAAAAAGAACCTGGAAATCCCCAGCAAATACCTTATCCCGTACAAAATGATAATCAACCTCGACGTGTTTGGTGCGTGCATGAAACACCGGATTTGCGCAGAGATATGTGGCCCCTAGATTATCACACCATAGTGTCGGTGGAGACGTCGGACCCAAGTGAAGTTCACGTAGTAACGACACAATCCAGGTGACTTCAGCGCAGACATCAGCTAAACCCTTGTATTCAGCCTCTGTAGAAGAGCGTGCCACGGTGCGTTGCTTGCGGGAGACCCAGGAGACCAGATTCGACCCTAAGAACACGACATACCCACTAGTGGACTTCCGATCGACAGAACAGCCGGCCCAGTCAGAGTCCGAATAAGCATGAATATCGGAGGACGCTGAAGCGGAGATGCGGAGACCATAGTCCAAAGTACCCCGTATGTAGCGGAGCACACGCTTCAGTAGACCCCAATGTTCTTCAGTAGGCGAATGCATAAATTGACAGAGGCGGTTGACAGAGTATGATAGGTCTGGGCGAGTAATGGTAAGATACTGAAGTGCCCCAGCGAGACGCCTATACTGTGTCGGATTACCAAACAAATCGGAGAACTGACTGACCGGCTGGGAGACCGACGCTGGAGTAGCAAGAGGTTTACAGTCGGTCATACCTGCTCGCTGTAAGATGTCACGCATGTAATGACGATGAGTAAGAAGCATGCCCTTGGGAATGCTCAACGTCTCTATACCCCAAAAGAATGTGGGTGTACCGAGATCCCTGATCTTGAAGACTGTAGCCAGTTTACTAAGCAGACGATCAATAAGGATAGCATCATCCCCAAGCATGATGATGTCATCAACGTAGACAAGAAGAAAAACTCTTGAATCCCCATCCAAGTAGTGGAACAGGGAGACATTACTCTTCGAAGCTAAAAAACCTGTGTGAAGTAAAAAATCATGCAGACGTTTGAACCAGGCCCGTGGCGCCTGCTTCAAACCATATAAAGAACGCTGCAAGTGGCAGACGTGAGTGGGGCGATCAGGGTCCTCATACCCTGGTGGTTGCCGCATATAGACAGTCTCGGACAGGTGGCCATTAAGAAAGGCGTTGTGGACATCTAACTGTCGTAGAGTCCACCCGCGAGACACGGCTAGTGATAACAAAATCCGGACTGTGGTGGGTTTGACCACCAGACTGAACGTCTCAAAGAAGTCCTCGCCAGCTACTTGATTGAAACCTTTGGCTACTAACCGAGCCTTGTAGCGCTCGACTGTTCCATCGGCATTTCGCTTAGTGCGAAAAACCCACTTGCATCCTACAATGTTCATGTTTGATGTGGCGATAACCAGTTGCCACGTACTATTGTGCAGCAGCGCATTGAATTCTTGATCCATGGCATCTCGCCAGTGGGAATGCTCGACTGCCTGCGAGTAGCAAGTAGGATCGGCGATAGTCGCAGTAAGAGCATGAAACTGCTCGTCGGAGCCGTGCGTCTGGTGGCGAAGGCGCATAACATGTGCCTGTTCTTGTGGCCGGACCCGTGGTCTACGCCGGGTAGGTGCATGAGCCGGAGGCTCAACCAAAGTGTCAGGCGGAGGTAGAGCCGGGACGGCTTCGCCACCGTGATGAGCAACGGGGCTAGAGGCCCATGGTGTACTGGGCCCGGGTAGATCACCACTTGCCTGTAAAGAACCAACTGTTGCAAAAGGAAAGTTAGTTTCATCAAAGCGGACATGGCGATAGATATAGATTTTCCCGGTGTGTAAACTCATGCAGCGGTAACCTCTAAAAGATGGTGGATAACCTAAGAAGACACACGGGCTTGATCGGTACTCGAATTTATGTCGGTTATATGGGCGTAGATAAGGAAAACACAGACAACCAAACACACGCAGCCATGTGTAATTGGGTGGCTCATGATAAAGGCGGTAGTGTGGTGTATCAAACTGGAGAGAGGCAGACGGTAAGCGATTGATAAGAAAAGTGGCTGTTTCAAAAGTGTGATCCCAATAACGGTGCGGGATAGACGCCTGTGCCATCAAAGCTAAGCCGGTCTCGACAATATGCCGATGCCAGCGCTCAACACGGCCGTTTTGTTCGTGTGTATAGGCACACGATTGCCTGTGTATGATCCCTAAGGATGAGAAGAGTTTGTGTAATTTTTTATATTCCTCCCCCCCCTCCCCCCACCCCCCAAAATCAGACTGAATGGACTTGATAGAACGTGAAAAGGTACGTTCTACCATCGCCCGAAAAAGCTTGAATATTTTATAGATATCTGGCGAAGGGCCCCAAATATCAGTGTAAATGAGATCGAGTACATTATTACTTGAATTAAGGACCCTATCTAAAGGGAAACGGGACGATTTTCCAAGTTGACAAGGATTACATAATTTGGGCATTATACTTTTATTTGACTCAACCGGGCAATCCCGCAAGATACGCTACAAGGCTTGACCATGTGGGTGACCGAGACTCTGGTGCCAGACAACGGAAGAGGCACGAGCCGAGACGAACGCGTAATGAGACTTCGGAATTGACAACGAGTACAAGCCCCCGAAACTTAGTCCTTTAAGAAGTACCGTCTGCGTGGTGCAGTCCTTCACAACGAAAAAACTGGGATGAAACTCAAAATAACAATTATTATCTTTCGTAAAACGATTGACCGATAATAACGAGACAGAAAGTTCAGGGACATGTAAAATATTAGACAGTTTTAAAGATTTAGAAACCGAAGGAATTACTGCATGACCAACACGCGAGATCGCCAAACCTGAGCCATTACCCACTCTTAGAACATCATCGCCGTGATATTCCGTTGACTGCCCAAGGACGTCAGAATCTGGAGTTGCATGTGCAGAGGCTGCCGGCTCCCGTGTCCGGCAGCCAAGATGTCACCGTCGGTGCTCCTCCGTCACTCGTGACTGCTACATGCGCCTGGGAAGGTTGAGGCTCGGAATAATGCTTGTAACAGAAGGCGGCAGAATGCCCCTGAGAGCAGCAGATCTGACAGCGAACGCCACCGCGTTGGTTGCCTCCACGTCCACTGCGGCCCCGCGCTGGTTTCCTCCACGGCCGCCTCTACCCCGGGACTGTCCACCGCGCTGATTGCCATCGCTGGACTGCCGTCTGCCACGACCAGCGTACAACGCCGAGGGTAATCCACTCGTCGTTCCCGACTGCTGCACCGGAAAATCATCCTCATGGATGAACTGCTGAGCCTGCAAGTAGTCGGCCAGCTGCGGGATTGTCACCGGCGTACCAGTGATCGCCAGGGAGGCTGCCATAGACCGGAACTCCGTCCGCAACCCCCGGAAAACGTACAAATTTCGCTCCGACAGTGTCATCGTCCAGCCAGCGAGGGCAAGATCCTCAACCAAGTGTTGCGCTCGGCCGAGATACTCCTGCGTGGAGGCGTCTCCTTGCCTCAACGACTGGAACTGCCCCATCAGATTAAGACAATGAACCTGCGATGAAGAACCGAGGGTTGTCTCCGCTGCAAGCCACACTCCACGAGACGTGGTCTGACCAAGTGTGAGGTACATTACTTCCTCAGAGATCGAGGAGATTAGTAACGAAAGGATGGAGGCATCCTGTTCTATCCACGCTTCATGAGCCGGATTGGTCGTTGTGGAAGCAGCGCCGTCAGAGGAGTCGCCGGCGGGAAGCTCTAGCATCGGCGACGGGCATGGCCGAGTTCCATCGATGAATCCAAGCAAGCGTTGACCATGTAGGAACAGAATAATTTGGGTTCGCCAGTACAGGTAATTTCGGTGGCTGAGTTTTAGTGACACAAAATGGTGCGCACTAGGTAGGGAATTGGGGTTGGTGTTTGGGGAGGAGACGGTGGTGGTGGTGAGGGTACGCTCCGAGCTCTGTGACATTATCGAAAGAGGGAGAGAGAAAACCAAACAGGATTGAATCACAGGATTCCTATTGGCTAACTGATACCAAATGAGAGTGGAAGTGATCGATTCATTCAATAACTGAATTCAGATTACAATTATACTCTGAGGAGAGAGAGCTATCTAATAAGCTTAAGACTAGATCTCTAACTGAGCTACACAACTATACATTATAAGTTACATAATAAAATATATAATAAAAGCATAGTCTAACACTTTCAAGACCGGAGAAATATAAGGATATGAGACTAGGAAGAAACCAAAAACTTGACTAGTATCCATATTATACGTATAGTAGGGTTGCCCAATAACCCCATCAATAACACACTAAAATTTATAAATAATGTAAAATAAAATGATGATGTTCTTCCTACTTATTAACAAATCTTATATTTCTATTCATTATTTTAAAAAATATTAATCATTTAAGAATTTTAAAATATAATTTAATACTCTGAGTCTAGTTAAATACAAAAAGTTGAATTTAAAAAATTATTAAAAACATTAAATAAAATAAGTGAAAAAAAATAATTGATTCAACCAATAATTATTAAACAAGACAATTAAAATGAGGTATTACATTTACTTCAAATTTTCATTTTTCAATTAGAAATAAAAACTTATCAATACACATTTTCTTATTTTCCCTTTTCCAATTTTCTATTTTTTTTTAGAAAAAAAAAGAGAAGAATTTAATCAATAAACACATATTAAATCCAAAGCCATGTATAAGAAATTAGGGAAAAGGGTCAAATAGACTCTCGAGCTTTAGCTTAAAAGTCAATTAGATCCCTAAACTTTTTAAAGGTGCAATTACACTCATCAACAATTCATTCAGGTGCAATGAGCCCAAAAACAAATTAATGACCTGCTATCATAGGTCATTAGGATTCAGGCCACCTTCCGGCAAACAAAAAGTGATCGGTGAAATTTCCGGCAAAAAAAAAAGTGACCGGCGACTAACGAACTGTCACCGGGGGTCACTTTTTTGCTAGAGATTTCGTCGGTCACTTTTTTTTTTTTTTTTTTTTTTGCCGAAAATTTCGCCGGAAGGTGGCCTGAACCCTAATAACCTGTGATAGCAGGTCATTAACTTATTTTTGGGCTTCATTGCACCTAAATGAATTGTTGATGAGTGTATTGCACCGTTAAAAAGTTTAGGGGCCTAATTGACTTTTAAGCTAAAGTTCGAGGGCCTATTTGACCATTTTCCCAAGAAATTAAGAATAAGTCTAGTGGAAATTTGTGCCAAAGATTTTTAATTGGGGGCTTTAATTGCTGACCACCAGAAATAATACATTCAAAATTCAAATGGTATTATATTATATTGTAGTCAATTTGAATTATGTCATTTTCCAGGATGCATAGAGATGATTGCGTTGGCAACTTTGCATGCACCCACCCATTTGTATATACTGAGCTGTTCCCACCTTATAGGCCAAGAAATCACTGCAATTAAGAATATAATAATATTGAATAATTTGGTGAACCATTTCACTTCACTCATTATTGCCACACCTTCATTTCATTCTATCAGTGGCTCACTAGCATCAACATATCACATGCATATATACATAAATGAGGTTTGCTACTTTTTCCTTTTCTTGTGCTTTAAAAATATATATATATAATTCTATTTTTTGTCATAAATTTATCGGTGTCAATTCACTTTATTATTATTTTTTTTTCAAAACATCCTCATTGTGGCATAACCATTTTTGGTCCTTTATCAATAAAAACATTTAAATATCATAAAATACAAGGGAATTTAGGTCTTCAATTATGATTTTTTTTCAAAAATAAAAAATAAAAAATAAAAAATAAAAAATAAAAATATAACGGGTTAACCCACTTTGTATAAAAAAGATCAAAATGTCCTTGTATTTAACGACATTTCAACGATTTTGTTGATGGAGGACCAAAAATGATCATGCAATAATAATATTATAACCAAATGGAGATGTTATGATAAAGAAAGACTAAAAATGAATTGACACCTATAAATCTAGGACAAAAATACGAAATAAAAATGGAAATATATTAAACAATTTTTAAAGAGATTTTTTTGGGGTCCTTGAGAGATAGAAAATAGTAAATTTTTTAAGTACTACTGACTCTATTAGAATCTGTTCGTAACTACACTGAGACTCAAACCCACAACCTCACATATGAGAGTGTAACTTGGTGTCACTAGACCACAAGTTCTTGGCAAAAAAAATTGTAAATTTAGTTTGTGTTTTAAGTGTCATAATTTTTAGTCCTCAGATTGTCAATGAAATGTCAGTTTTAATTTCTCTAATAATGAGTCAGTTAAAATTTATCTTACTTTTTAGAAATCATACTTAACTAAGGGTAATAATGAAATGTTATCTCTTAGGTTATTTTTATTCCTGCAATATTTTCTCATTTTCAAAAGTGAATACCATTTTCATATCATCTTGAAAGGAGTTCACTTACAAGGATAATGATAGCATTAGTTTCCTTCTCCCTTCAAATCACACTTAAAATTTATGACTTAGTGATTAAAACTTAGATGCCAACTCACTTCTAGCTACTAAACCAAATTTTTCAAGTGAGGTGAAATGCTTTGCATTCCTGATCACTAATGGGGCATTTGGTTGGAAGGGGAAAATTAAGGGGAAAGAAATTATAATTTCGTGAGAAAAGAATAAGATGAAAATTCAAATTTCATTATTTAGTACACATGAATATAATTGTTGAAAATTGAAAAGAAAGAAGTGAATAAAGACTAAAATATCCTTGTATGATGATGATCAAGAAACGGTAAAATTGTAATTTATTACAGAATTGCAATTCCGAGGGAGTGGGGGGCTAGGACTTGTAACTTCATAGTTGGAGGGAATTGCGTCCAACCAAATATTGGAATAGAAATTCCATAGAATTTAGTATATGAATGGAATTGTAATTCCATCATACTAAACATATCATAAATTGTGAATTTGAAGTGCAATTTGGATTAGAAAAAGAATATATGAGGTTAAATTCTGTTTTAAGCCATAATTTACTTGGTTGTTTTGAAGAAAAAATAGTAAGTTTAACCACCTTGAGACACATAACTTAAAAGACTAAATTCATTATTATGCTATACAACTTGAAGATTAAGAGTGAGAGTCATTTTTTTAAAAAAACAAGATAGAAATGTTACTGATCTAGGGCATAACAATGTTTGAGAAAAAAGAATGTTATTTTTTGTCTGATTACACAAATTTAACTTTTCTAGTGGTCAGTTGCACTTTTAAAAATAAAAAATAAAAAATAAAAAATAAAAAATAAAAATTGGATGACCCAATTGCATTGTGTGTAATGGAGTAATCTATTTGCCCATTATTCTAAAATATATATCGTTTAAAATATTTTAAACGGCACTCATATTAATATATTTCTAATTATCATTTCAAAAATAGTAGTGATTTAATAAACATGTATTAGTGACTTGATTAACCTTTATTAGTGAGTTGATGCACTGGTAATAGTAATTAAATAAATCTACAGATATGTCTTGATAGATGTATAATAATGATTAATGAGTTGATAAACATATAATAATGACTTAATAATTGACCTACAGTGATCAGTTTTTGAAATTGATTATTATTGTAAGTTGATGGACTAGCTGCCATAATATCCTGATAGACTTGGAGTAGTAACTTAGGGTCTAGAAAATAACCCATTTCTGAAAAAATAAATAAATTATTTTTTGGTATTTAGTTGAAAGTTTAAAAAAATAATTTGTTTGTTTGTTTTTTTTTTTTTTGTTTGAATGAAAGTAAAAAATAAAAAATAAAAAATAAAAAAATTCTATTTGGTTTATTTTTCAAAAATGAATAAAAAATTTATTATAAAATTATTTATTATCAAATATTAATTATTTTAATAATGACAACAATAATTATTTTTAAGAATTAAAACATGGTGCCCTTGTACTCATATTATGATTTTATTTATATTAAATTAAATTTATAAGTTAAATTCATATAGTTAATAACTTATAAAGATTAACAAAAATTATAATAAAAAGATGTAAATAAGTAATTTTTAATTCGTAACTTATTATTAAAAAAAATATATAAATTGCTAAGTATAATAACTCTGAAGTAAACAAATATATGTTTTAAAAAATATTTTGAGTTGTGGTGATGTTGGTGGTAGTGGTGACGGTGACGATGGTGGTATTGGTGATAGTGCTGGTGGTCATCGTTGTTGTGTGGTAGTAGTGGTGGTGGTGGTGGCGATGATGTTGTGGGTTAGTTGTGGTGTGGTGGTAATAATAATAATCCAGAAATTAACTTTAAAAAAAGAAAAAGAAAAAAAAAGGGAATAGAGATGGAAAATAAAGAATCTGAAAAATATCTCCCAACTATAAAATTAGGAAGATATTTTCTGCCAAATTGGACCTTTTTCCGTTGACCAAAATGAATATTTTCCTTTGACTTTGTTTTTCATGAGTACCCAAACACTGGCCTGGAAGTCATTTTCTAAGTTTTCAAACGAACCCTTAATTCTATGAATGGTCCATTGACATTTACCAATTTTTATTCTTGATTTTCAATTTAACTATAATTACTCGAAAAATACTTGGTGTACACCAATTTTATACTCCCAACTTTTACTCCCTCTCACATGTTCTTGATGTAGACATTTTTTTGTGGAACCACATGATGAAAATAACCTGTCATTGTGTGACAACCCAAAATTTAATTTTATAATTTTGGTTTTAAGAAATTTCAAAATAGCCACTTTTCACTCTATAAAATTTTTTTTGCAATGAAATCGGTGTTTGAATAAATTATTTTGAGCCACTTTTAAATAAATTCAACACCAAGACTTGAATTAAATCTAAAATCCTATTTTTTTTTTTTTGAGTACATTGCGTACCAAGTTTTGAACTGAAAAATAATTCTGAGTGAAACCGGGAGGAATCTTAGAAGCGTAAAACAAGAGTTTATCTAGAAGTCATTATTGGGAAATTCATTTTCAACCCCAAACTATTTTAAATCCTGATTCTAACCTTGGTTCATGAAGCATGGTAGACCACAAACTTACAACCTTTATCTGATTTCATCTTTTAGCCAAGTCTTTTTACTATTTTGCCATCCACCAATCATGGGAGATCTTCCTAGGATTTTGCACCCATATAAAAGGGATAATAGCCTCATTCTTCTTCCTGATTCCACACTTTGCTTCCCACATTTTTCAGCTCTGCAAGAACAAGAAACATCACAGTAAGATTTCAGCCTTCATTTCCATCAATTCATCTTTCTCCATTCTAATCTTATTCCTCTTAGCTTCTTTCTCTGGGAACTTAGTCTTAAGGTTGTTGTTTTGGTTTGTTTGAGTTGTTTAGGAGGTGAAGGAGGGTGTAGCTAGCTTGGGAAGAAGGTGGAATCCCAGCCAAGAGGAGGAATCTACAAAGGTATAACCTCATGGACTCCCAAAGCTATTTTAGACTCTGTGAAGTATTGTTTTGTGTTTGAAATGAGTAGAAATACTAGAATAATGTTGTGTTTGAGCTAGTAAATGATCTATTGTTGATCTATGATGTGTTGTTGATGATTTGGGAGTGTTATTTGGCTTGTTTTTGCCTTACAGATGAAGAAGAAGCTCACTGGTGCACAACACAGTGTGCACCAGATGAGGCACGGAGCTAGCCAACGGCCCTAGGGAGGAGCCGTTAGCTAGGCCCATGGAGGAGCGGCCTTAGGGCACTGTAACACCCCAGATTTTCAAGACATTTAAAACTTATAAAATAAAGGTGAAATCTCATTAAATCCCAAAACATAATACAAGAGTACGGGGTGCTATGCCACACCTGAGCTAGAGAACTCAGGTGCACAGGCTAACTAACTAATATCCTCAATAATGTAAACGCATAAGCATGGCACGCAGGCCGAAAAGGAAACTATCTACTTCTACACTCCAAGTTCTAGCGCGCTCTAGTGACTTATTCTTCTGTGCCTGAAAGCCAAATATATCTGTTCAGCGAGAGATGCTGGTAACCCACTCCAACGCGTTGAAATACAATACATATAGTTATATACATAGATATACGAAAAGTCATTTCGAAGCGTGAAAATATATCCTAAGAGACTCTAGCTTTCAAATCAGGGAACCGACTCGACAAATAGGGGCACACACAATCAACAGTCATAATCAAGCATATACAATTCTCACATAGGGCACAGTTATAGGTAAGCACAACCAATAATCACAATTAAGCATCACTAGCAAGAGCCCTATAACAGTCGCCACCTCAATCCTTCTTATCTCATCATATAGCACACTTTGTTGGCGCCACAGGACCAATCGCATGCCTATACATGAGGGTCAGCGCATATAGCTCTGACACGACCCCGCAGCACCCTGCCCCGTCTCACACTACGGAGGGGTCGATTGCAACCGATCGATGAGCCGCAGCTCTATATAATATTTATATACCTGACCGGTCTTTACCAGCCTGGTTAACAGTTGGGATGGTTCTCAACCCATTCAACTGCCCGTATAGTGGACCTTTGTCCTATATAATATTTATATACCTGACCGGTCTCTACCAGCCTGGTTAACAGTTGAGATGGTTCTCAACCCATTCAACTGCCCGTATAGTAGACCTTAGTCCTATATAATATTTATATACCTGACCGGTCTTTACCAGCCTGGTTAACAGCCGGTATGGTTCTCAGCCCACCCGACTGCCCGTATAGCCCGATTGATCTCAACCAAATCGGGGTAACATGCACACATAACACATAGCAAGCACATGCAACCCACATTAACACATTGGGAAGGGGGGGGGGGGGGGGGGGGAGAAACGTATAACAAAACCTATGCATGATCCTTCACATACTAAGAATAGTCCTAAGGGGTTCATACTTCTTTCACCTAGGCCAACGGGATACCAATTCAACTAGCATGCAATATACAAGACTCATACGACCTATGAACGGTACCCGAAAATCAAACTAGACAAAGGCACAATAGACGGAGTCCGTTGGGACACCACGGGGGTCGGGGGAACATCAAACGGGGAAGCCAGGGTCCCGAAGGGTGGGAATTTCCAGCGGGTAGCCGGTGGGTGGGGTTCACCCGCCGGTATTTACTGTTCCGGGCAGCGGGTGCCCGACGGGCAGCTGCACGCCCGCCGGCTGCCCGCTGCCGGAGCTCCTCTTTTTGGCCGCGGGTAGGTGGCGGGTCCCCTACCCCCACCTACCCCCCACTGACTCTTTTCACCAAAAACGCCCCGGGAACCTTTGTGGAACCCGAAACCATGCTCAGACACTTTCAAACGCAATTGATAACACACGTAGACAATTAACGGATCGAAATCAAGAAACAAACGGTACATAACCTGTCATGCTTTTCTAAACATAATAAACACCCAATCATGCGAAATCCCGCCCAAATATACCAAGAATAATACCATACAAATTCCACGATATAACCTAGGGTTCTAATTATTTTTAAATCAACAAGAACACAATTCATCTTTCAAAATCAAGATTCGGTAGGAATATCATATAACTATCAAGAACCTCATATAATCATTAAGAACATCAAGAACACCATGTAATTATCAAGAACGTCATATAGTCATCAAGAACACCATAATTATCAAGAACTTCTCCTCATCAAAATCACCCATGGAATCATCCCACCAATCATCAATAATAATATCACAAATAATCAATACACAATAATATGGGGAAATCCTAAGAGGGGAATCATAGCTATGAAAATAGGTTTTGTTGAGACATGGGTTACCTCTTAGCCTTAATTAATTCCTCGGCTATGAAGGGTCTTTCTTTAAGCTTTCTTGCTTTCTTGATTTCTTCTAAGGGAATTCTTGGAGCTCTTTGGGGTGGTGGGACGTTTATTGTGGTGGGGGGCTCTAGGTGCCTCTTAAGTCCCCTATTTATATATTTAGGAGTCCTAGTTAGGAACTAATATTATAGGCTTGCTAATTCTATTTCTTTTGGGACTAAGGATTGGGTTTAGGGATAAGGGCCCGTGGACTATGGTGGGCCTTTCCTAATTAATTCTTGTGATTTAATTCTTTCTTTTGGGTAATTGATTAAATGATTTAATTGATTTTAGGGATCATAACACGGGGTGTTACAGGCACGGCTCTATGCTAGAGCCGTGGCCCTAGGCCGCCGCTTGGCGGTTCCAGGCGGCGGGGCTCCTCAAGCCCCGCCAGGCAAGGTCTGTGCAGTGGCCAGGCCCTTGTGGCTCAACTACGTGTCGTTTCAAACCGGGACTCGCGGGCCCTTGAGGCTCGGACACTCGAGGTCATGACGACGCACGAGTAGAAATTGATTTCATTACATTCGAAGTAGAAATGAGCATTATGTGTTAGAATTTGTGAAGAAAAAGGCCATAGAAGTTGTCTATGAAGTTTTCAGTGAAGGAAAATGTTGAGTATTTAGTCTTGGCTATTTATTTGAGAAGCATGGCAATTATATGATTGTTAGATAATGAAATATGATCCATATTTGTTATGTTTTGCTAGAAAAGCATGCCTAGATGTCTATTATGACTTGTTGAGATTATTGTTAGGGATGTCAACGGGGCGGGCTGGGGGCGGGGGACATACCCCTCATCCTCGTCCCTGACTTTCTTCCCATTCCCCGTCCTCACCCCCATCCCCGCCGAGGAATGAAAAATTCCCCCCATCCCCATCCCCACGGGGATTATTCGGGGACGGGGAATCCCCACCCCCGTTAATAAGTTATAAAAAAAATTAAAATTAAACATTAAAAAATATTTAAATAAATAACGCATATATATTCATCCCCAACTCAAAGTTGTATTCAATATTTTACAATTAAACATTTTATTTAAATATGCATGACATACAATGACAAGAATACTTCTAAAATTATATATATTATATACAAAGTACTACATTTGTGTGTGTTGTGTGGCAATATATATATATATATATATATATATATATATATATATATATATATATATATCGAGGACGGGGCGGGGCGGGGAGAGTACTCCCCATCCCCGCCCCCGTCCCCGACGGGAATTCAAAATTGTCCCCATCCCCGATCCCCTATTTCTGTCCTCATCCCCGTCCCCATAGGGGCGGGGAATCGGGTTCCCCGTCGGGTGCGGGTTCAATTGACATCCCTAATTATTGCCAAGATTATTAACTGTTGAAGTGTACAGAGCATATTTCCTTGAATGCTAGATTACAGTAGATGAGATTATGTTAAGCATTTTGAGTTCAAGTACATGTTGAATACTTGCTAAGTGTTTGCCAATGAAGATTTGCTAAATTGTGATTTATGAGCATGTTTATGGAATTGTTGAGAATTCACAGTGAAAGGAGAATTGAGGTATATGCTACAATATAGTACATGTTTGAGCATATCATGTTTTAAAATGAATAAGCGGCCAAATTGAGCCTAAGTATTATTTTCAAAGACTCATATCTATTTTAGAAAGTCATTCTCTGGTTGCATTGAGAAATTGTTGAGGAGTTATGTGCATAAGTTTGCATAAGTAAAGTGTTGCATGAGTTGAATGCATGAGCTATACCTATATGTATTTAGCGTGAGTAATCCGAGGTTTTGGAGGACCGTTAGGACGATGTCCTTTCGGAAGAAAAGAGATAAGATCAGGAAGAACCGACAAAACAGTGAAAAGAGAAAGTAAAGAAAGCAACGGACATTGCGATCCGATATGAAGTAATGAGGTAGATATTCCCGAGTTACTAGGTTGGAAACTGCCCGCCAGGCTTGGAATCCTGGTCATGGGGCACACTGATAGTTCGATACCTGGTTCCACAGAGTTTGAGAAAAGAACCAAGAGAGTGGTTCTGCGGGTGAGATGAGTATTAGGCCGGCTAGATGCCGAACCCAGATAGGTCCATTCACCTTATGGTGAAGTCCTACCTCGTTCATGAGTAAAGAAAGAAATCGAGTCAAGAGACTCAAGAGAAAGAAAGCGAGTCATTGTGACTCTAAGAAACCTCCATAGGAAAGTATTCTTTTTACAAAGAGTGTATATGTATATCTATCTATACTTATACTAAAGCATCATGTTCATTTTATTGCATGATCAAATTGATTGCACGAGATTGCAAATTGAGTATATAATTGCACGAGATTGCATATTGAGTATTGATAGCATGAGATTGCTTAGAGATTATTTGATAGCATGAGATTGCTTATTGAATTATGTGTTAGCATGAGATTGCTTAATGAGATATATGATGATATGAGATCATTGATAAGTCAAGCATGTGAATCTATGAGTTTATTGAAGGCATGAGATAGTTGATAAATTGAATAATTGAGTAAGCATGCCTAGTTGATAATTAGGTTGCAAGCATATAGAAACCCTGTTGAGCATGTTTAAATGTTGCTTAAGTGATTGAGAATACTTGATTGAAGTATATGAATCAAATGTTTTCCCAAAAGTATATACTTTAGTACTTTACAGGGTTGAGTGGCGTTATATTTAGCTTCGTGCTAACGGGTTTGTTTTCTACTTGTTGTTTGTTAACCCCTTTAAGGTGGACCCAATTCGTGAGAGATTACGAGTTAGACTAGACTAGCATAGTTAGTTGTTGTTGTCTAAACTCTTGATGTTGTTTTCTTTTTGAGACTTGTAGTTGCCTACCCTTGTTTTTAATGGTGTTGGACACCGGGGTTTATCCCCTAGTTTGATTGATGCTAATAAACCTTTTATGATTTAGTTTGTTTATCCTTAGCCTGTGCAATCACCGTGAAGGGTGATTGTGGCGGTGACACCTCTAATTAAGTTGTTTAGTAAGTTTATTCTGCTGCCTTAGTTTATATTTCAAGGTTAAGTTTGTTAATTAAGTTTAAGAAAAGTGGGGTGTTACACATTGTTTGCCACCTCAGGGAATATAAGTAAGGGAGTAGAATTTGGGAGTACGCATAGTAGAACTCTAATTACTCCCTTGATTATTGGTTTGTTCCAAACTTGATCATCCGGTTAAATATTCGTTTAATAGGCATTACATTTAAGAATAGGAATATAAAAATTGGCTAGCAGAATCGTCTCTCTAGGTTTACATATTTAAGGGTGTTGAAATAATGGATATAATCACCTAAAATTTGGGGCAGTAACTTATCAGTAGCCTGTTCCAAATTGGCTTATGTTTCTGGGTATCTCTGTTTCCCGAGTGGGGTCTGCAGCTCAAATTAAAGCCATGAAACAGGTAGCTGGTAAATTAAAATTGGAACTGGCGCAATTCGCAGAATTAGAAGCCTTTGCACAATTTGCTTCTGATCTCGATAAAGCTAGTCAAAATCAATTGGCAAGAGGTCAACGATTACGTGAATTGCTTAAACAATCTCAATCCGCTCCTCTCACGGTGGCAGAGCAGATAATAACTATTTTTACTGGAATAAATGGTTATCTTGATTCATTAACTTATTCTTTACGTTCCCACTAATGATGAACTTAATGTATGAAGTTTATGAATCTAATTTGCCTCGTCTCAAATAACGAATCCATTTTTACATTCTTACCCTTAAATTTAACACTTAGGGGGCGTTTGGTTCAGGTTATATTAATAACCAAGGGAATGTGACATTCTCGAGCTTACATTCCTATGTTTGGTTCATATTCTTTGAGGGAATGCAACATCCCTCCACATAGGATTTTGAAGGGAATGTGATTCCCTTCATTTTGTTAGGTAATGTAAGATAACCTTGGATATTTATAAATTTTGTCGTTTTAATTCTAATTATTTAAAGATATATATTATATGTTAGCTTATTATTATTATTATTATTATTATTATTATTATTATTATTATTATTATTATTATTATTATTATTATATAATTATTTTTGTAATTATATTATATATTTTTTATTACGTTATGTTAGCATATAAAATAATTTTGTTTCTCAAGTTCAAGATTTTAGTTAATATTTTAAAATCATGTAATTATATATGATACCATTATCTTATTTATTTAATTTAATTTTTAAATTTATTAAAATATATGAAAATATTTTAAGGATACTATATATATGGCTTGCCTCGGCTGCCCTCATGTATGATATGGGGACGCATCATCTTGGGAGCATGCCACGTTTGATCGAAGATGTTATGTGGGAGGACAAGGCAGGAGCCAGAATGTATCGTGGCGAATAGTTGCCTTCTTGCCTTTCCTCCGGGCTTAAGCCCTCTCTTTGTTTCCAATATATATATATATATATATATATATATATATATATATATATATATATATATATATATATATATATATATATATATATATATATGTTGGCTCAAATTATTTTGTCAAAGTTATGTGCAAAAAGAATTCCAACTCTATAAAGGAATACCAAGCCTAAAAGGAGTAGTTATTGAAAAATACTAGTTCTAAAGGGATTTGTTATTGAAGTTTTCTAGCTCTAGTTTTATTAGGAATACCTTTCGCGGGAAATATATGAATTTTCGACGACTTTTCCGACCACCATAAAAACTGACTTTTTTCATTTTTCCGGCAACCGCAAAAGATGGTCGGAAAGTTGTCGGAACTTTCGACCACCAACGCAAGGTGGTCGGATATTTCCGACCACCATCATGAGTGGTCGGAAATATCGACAGCTTGCATTTAATTTGCAGAAAATGTCGGTAGCTTGGCATTTAATTTGCATTTATTTTCCGACCACCTACAAAGGTGGTCGGAAATAGCTTTATATATATACTCCTTCTGCGTATTTTTAGGCCATTTTCTATGGTTTTTTAATATCTTTCTGCTCATTTTTTCCTTGTTGCAGGTTTTCTTTCATATAATATTCTATAATAGTGATAAAATGAAGTTCTACTACATCATATCATATCAAGCTAAGGTATGTGTATATATTCTTAGATCTTCCATTTAATAAGACTTTTTTTTAGATCTAGATTTGATTTTTTTGAATACTTATTTAGATTATTTATTTTATGATTGAATAATGTATAGTGTGCATATATGTATATGTGTTTGTATGTGTGTATGCTTATAATTATTTGTGTATATTTTTTTAATTGCATTTTATATGTGTGTATATTTATTAGTGTGCTTGTATATAATTATTTAAAATATTAGTATTATTTGTAATATATTTATATACTAGTATTTGTCCCGTGCGAGGCACGGGAAATATGTTATAAAAATATACCAGAGGTTTATTCATATATAAAAATTTTGTTATTTAATAATTATGTGTGAATTGCTGTGATATAATTATGAACATAAATATATTTACAATTAAAATAAGAATTGGTATTTAAGGTGGGTGATTACTACAAATCTTAAATTATATTAAACATTTAGTACATAGTATTTAATATTACAAATTTTTAAAAAATTGAACTTAGTAAACTACAATAGTAATTGAATTATAATTTTCAGAGTCACAACGGATCAAAATTTTTAGACCTTTGAGATTTCTTGAAATTTTTAGGTTTAAAAATTTTGATCCGTGGTGACTCTAAAAATTGTTAGAAATCTCAAAAGTCTAAAATTTTTGATCCGTGGTGACTCTGAAAATTGTAATTCAATTACTATTGTAGTTTACTAAGTTCTTGAAAATTTGTAATATTAAATACTATGTACTAAATTTTTAAGATTGACCTCATTAGAATAATCTCAATTGAAGTTTATTTGTGAGTTTTTGGATGGATTGGATGAGGCAAGAGAAATGAAAATGAATTAAGGTTAATTTGAATTTTTATGCACCATGTAATAAATAAATAAATCTTAACTATAATATAACCATATGGTTTGGTGAGAAATTATTGTTACAATAATTGCTCACCAAACCATATGGCTATATTATAGTTAAGATGTGTTTGTATTGTATATATGTTTTTGCAGTAGTTTTACATGGCTAATATACCTGAACATCGAAAATGGATATATAACCGATTGTTACCCGGAAAAAGGGGGTACACTGATGAGTTCTTAATGGGTGTTGAGGAATTTGTAAATTATGCAACCACGCTTCCTATATACGAAGTTTCAATGAAGATTAGGTGCCCATGTCGTAAGTGTAAGAACAGAGTACACTTGTCTGCAGATGATGTTCGTGTTCATTTGTATAAGAAGGGTTTTGAACCGAATTATTGGATTTGGACGTGTCACAATGAGCTCCCCCCTCTCAATACAACCGCATATGAATGAGGGCCCTAGTGAAAATAATCGGTATGAACAAATGGTTTTTGATATATCCGGTCCATCATTTTTTCCACTAAATACCGAGAATGACCAAGATGAAGAGCCACATAGTAGTGCAAAAAACTTCTATGATTTGTTAAATGTTGCGAGACAACCTTTATCAATGAATGTTAATGAAGAAACAGAGCTGGCATATACATTGAGGATGATGAATATCAAGACAACCTTTAATATACCGCAGCTAGCAATGGATCAGATATTTGAGTATATTAACCATTTGATGGGTCCTGATAATCGAGTACCTACCGGGTATTATGATGCAAAAAAAATTACTTACAAAGCTTGGTCTTGGACATGAGAAGATTGATTGTTGTGTAAACAATTGTATGTTGTACTATAAGTCTGAAACAAATGACAAGAACTGTAAGTTTTGTGGTGAGACAAGATTTAAACCTTGCCCATCTGGATCTATCGTGCAAAAGAGGTGCCTCGCAAAAGAATGCATTACCTTCCTCTCATTCCTCGATTGCAACGTCCGTATGCATCACATAGCTCTGCTTCACACATGCGATGGCATTATGAAAATCGCTGCGAACCTGGTATTATGTGTCATCCCTCTTATAGTGAAGCATGGAAGCACTTTGATAGAAGGTTCCCTGATTTCTCAGAAGATCCTCGAAATGTAAGACTAGGTTTATGTTCTGATGGATTTTTTCCTTTTGGTTTCAATGCAACGTCGTACTCTTGTTGGCCTGTTATGGTTGTTCCGTATAATCTCCCACCTTCAATGTGTATGACTACACCATACACATTCTTAACCTATATTATTCCTGGACCGAGGAACCCAAAGGCCAATATTGATGTCTATTTGCAGCCTTTAATTGATGAACTTCAATTGTTATGGGAAACATGTGTCTTAACTTATGATGCATCACTAAAACAAAATTTTATGATGTGTGCTGCGTTAATGTGGACCATCAATGACTTTCCTGCATACGGTATGTTATCTGGATGGCAGACAGCCGGGAAACTAGCATGTCCTTATTGTCTTCATTATTCTAAATTATTTTATTTGAAGAATGGTCATAAAACATGTTGGTTTGATTGTCACCGTCAATTCCTTCCAATGAATCACTCCTGGAGGAAGAATCGAGATACCTTTGTTAAATAACGAGCTGAGAAATCAAGACCTCAACCAATTTGGACAGGAGATGAGTTGTTTCATAGTTTGGAAAATATCCCAAAGATTATTGATGGTCCAATTGGTCGCATCGAGGGGTTTGGACCATCACACAATTGGAAAAAAAAGATCATATTTTGGGATTTACATTATTGGAAGGATAATTTGCTACGTCATAATCTTGATGTGATGCATATAAAGAAAAATGTGTTTGATAACATCTTCCACACGGTTATGGATGTCAAAGGCACAGCTAAAAATAAAGACACGCCTAGTGCACGTCTCGATATGAAGGACATATGTAATAGGCCCGAACTTGAGTTGGTGGAAAAGAATGGATGTTATCTTATGCCCAAAGCGAGCTACAGTTTGAATCGTACTAATCAATTAGATGTCTATGAGTGGTTACGAACTTTGAAGTTACCTGATGAGTTTTCTTCTAATTTGGCTACATGTGTTGATTCCACATCTTCTAAATTAATAGGGATGAAAAGTCATGATTGTCATATTTTTATACAGTTTCTTGTGCCTATAGCCTTCATGTTTTTACCAAGCTGTCACTAGAAGCCTTTGATTGAGTTAAGTGCATTTTTCAGAAATCTTTGCTCTACATCCCTACGTGTAGACAAAATACATGAAATGGAAAACTCGATTGTTTTAACATTGTGTAAGTTAGAACGGTTTTTCCCTCCAGCACTGTTTGACTGTATGGAACACTTGCCTGTCCATCTTCCCTATGAAGCACGTTTAGGTGGCCCAATACAATATCGTTGGATGTATCCATTTGAGCGCTTCCTCAATCACTTGAAGTCCAAAATGAAAAACAAGAGATATGTTGAAGGTTCAATTGCTGATGCATATATGCTTGAAGAGTCAACACACTTTGCATCATTTTATTTTGACGATGATGTGCAGAGTAGAAGAACAATGATAGGTCGGAACCTAAATGATGGCGGCATTGATCATAACTTGCCAATTACTTTGTCAATATTTAATCAACCAGGTCGGTCGATGGGCAAGAGAAAGACAAGATATTTGAGTGCAGAAAAACATTTCACCGCTCATCAATATGTGTTACTAAATTGTGAGGAGGTTCAATCGATTTTAAGGTATGTTTGCTCCACTTTTTCCTATTTTGGTTTCAAAGGTATATATATAATATTGTTATTGTAGGATGTATGAAAATGGTTTACGACGTTACAATCCTGGTTGTACTGATGAAGATGTAGACGATGAAATTGAAAGCAATTTTGCACAATGGTTTAAAGAATATGTAAGAAGTTAATGTTCTTTGTCATTCTTGATTCCTTATTATCTATATTTTTTGTTATATGACATGTCCTTTATATTTATTACTAGGTATATTTCCCAACGAACAATGTGTGTAACCAATCACTCATTAATTTGGCATCTGGACCGATAATGGAGGTTAGCACATACACTGGGTATGTCGTAATGGTTTCAAGTTCCAAACTGAAGAACTTTGTCGTAGAAAGTCGACTTCTAACTACGGAGTGTCAATCAAAGGAGGAGGGTTAGCACAATCTGAATCAAATTTTTTTTGGCACATTACAAGAAGTTGTTGAGGTTGAGTACCCCAATGTTCCAATTAAAAAGGTTGTTCTCTTCAAGTGTGAGTGGTTTGACCCAACACCCAATATTGGGTCAATATTCAATTCTAAATATGGCATCGCTGAGGTGCACTGCAATAAACGATATAGGAAGTATGATCCTTTTATCATTGCACAAAGTGCATGTCAAGTGTGTTATATCCCATACCCACGAGGTATACGGGAGAAAATGAATTGGTGGGTAGTTTTGAATGTACGACCTAGAGGAGCTATTGACAGTGCCTATAGCTCTAGTTACACATATCAACAAGATAACATATCGTTGCATACATATGGAGTTGATCAAAGTATTCAAGATGACGTTCAAGAGTTAGTGCATGAACCATTACAAATGAATGAAGTGGAATTACCTCAAAGTGAAAATCAATGGGCTGACCAAGGTGTCGTCCAAACTGAAGATTCAGAAGAAGAGGATAGTGAAAAAATTGAAGAAGAGGACAATGATGATTCTGAACAAGATGATAGTGGAGATGTTGATGATAATGACAAATCTGACAATGATGAAGGTGATTTTTAATTTATATTTAAATTTAGATGATTTTTATGTTTATTTTAATTACTGTATTTTAAATCATAATGCTAAAAAAAATAAAAAAATAAAAGGTTTTGTGCGAAAATTTCACTAGGCGCCATTCTCAATTTGGCCCTAAATATTTCGCTGAGTTCTCCCTCCACTCCACTCCTCCCTCCTTCAGTTCTCCCTCCACTCTCCAATCTCCCATTCTAAGATTTTGCCCTAAATTTTTGCTAATCATTCACTCCTTCACTTCTCCCTCATTCACTCCTTCACTCCCATTCTTAGACTTTGCCCCAGATTTTACCCCAATTTCACCTTGCCTTCCTCATTCACTCCTTCACTCCCTCACTCCCATCCCCACATTTCACTTGGCCTTCCTCCTTCACGACACCGACAGCAATGCATGACCCACCAACGGCAACAACTCACCGGCACCATCGTCTTCATTAGCAAACCACTAGCAACATCGTCAATCACGTAAGCCAAGTTTTTGTTTTTTTTTTTTGAGTTATTTTAATTTGTTGACCTAGTTTAGAATTTTAATCAGTTAGGTATATTTATATGTATGTAGAAGATGCTTTAGATGATGCTAACAATTGATTTCTTATTTGTGCCAGCTTGATAAGATTTTTTTTTTTAACCAGATGATGCTTTAGATTGTGTTTAGACTTTTTTTTTTTTTTGAGTTTATTCTCTACTGAGTTCATGGTGAAAAGGAATTGGAAAGAACTTCAGGGCTTAGATGTTTACAGGCACTTCAACATTGCCATGGTCTGTGTGTATTTCTCTATCATTTTAAGCACTCTAACATTATGTTTTAGATAATGTTAATAATTCATTTCTTATTTGTGCCAGGAGTGGAGCACCAAGAGTCCCCGGTGTCATTGGTGTTGAAGGTGCTTTCACAACCATTGCACTTGGAATTTGGTGAAAATCATTGAACTTGAAACCTCGGTCATTTTTTTCTTTTTTAAATTTTCCATGTCCCTTACACTTGATTTTATATTTTTACTCAATCATGGAGTAGACAATTGCCTATAGCCCACTAGAAGTAGGTGAACAGTGAACTGCCAAGAAGTAGGTAATAAATATTTTTTAATCCTCAAATTATATTTCTTTATCAAGAATTTCTTCTGTGCAGAGAAATTTGTGATAATATAAAATCTCAGTTCTGACTTCTCACCATGTGTTATGTGTATTCTTTTAACTTATATAGTTTTCATGAATTTTTATATTGTCCTTAAGTATTGTGCTTTATGTTTAGTGGTGTTATCCCTTTTGCTTTGCTAGTGATATTAGGGAAATGGAATGTCTTACAACATGTTGAGATTAAACACTTCTATTGTTCTGAATTTCTAATATTGTATGACATGGTAGAATACACAGGCACAACAATAAAAACAAATCTCTTTAGTTGTTTTGGAGTCATCTGAGGATGGGAAATCTAAGACCAGAAAAAGGCCAAGAACCAGAAGCCTAAGTGATGTTCTTGAGACTCCATTCTTGACCCCTATTACTTCTCCTCCATACTTCACCCCACCCCTCACTCCCCTCATCAATCCTTTCTAAGCCAGTGGGGATAGTAATCTAATACTTTGTTCTTATTCCATTCCCATGTCTCCATGGCTATGCTGTACACCTGTAATAATCCCTGTACACACATAAATTCATTTCTGTCTGATTCAGTTCTGATTTAGTTCATTTGTTTTTAATTTAGTGGCATTTTTATACTTCTAAATTTACTTCATTTGTTTCAGCTGATTATTGATTATTGGTGGAACTAGTGGTGGTGCTTTTATTGACGTGGTGGGGCAGTTGCAACAGTTATATATTGAATCCTTTATCTTTGAGCAGCTAGCCAGGTACACATGCTCCACCACCTGAAAATTCCCATAACTGAACATTGACCAGTTATATTAAATGTACCTGGTTACATTTATGCTGGGGACACAACCTTTCCCATATATTATAAAACTAGAAATGAATTATAGGTTACATTTATGCTGATTCGATTGAAATGAATTGTATATTACATTTATTTATGCAGAAAATGTCTCAACGTAATCCACGGCAAAAGAATAAAAGGTTGATGTCCCGACCACCAATATCTAATTCTAAACGAAATCAACTACCAAGTTCATCAAATAATGTTGCAAACTCCAGCCCACCATCAAATAATGTTGCAAACTCCAGTCCACCATCAAGTACTTTACCACAATCCAGTCGAAATAGCGATTCAGAGCGTACTATATCAGCATCACCAGATAATGTTCCATCACCTCCAACTTCACCAAGCAATAGGCTCACAATACACCCCATTGGGAACAATTCTTAAGTCATATATCGATAATTGTAATGTGTTTACCTTTATCTCTAACATTTATAATTTGTTACATGTTTGAGCCATGCAAGGCAAATAGGGAAGTTATCGATTGCATTACTAAAATATTCACTGATGCAATAAAGTCATACAGTGCTGCAACTAGACATATGAAAGACATCTGGTTTAATGAGTTCAAGGTAAATGAGTTTGAAACTGCTATTAGTAAATTAGTTTATAATTGCTAAAGGAAACTGCTAATATGTATTAACAGAATACATGCATGCATGTAATTATTATTCCTTTACTAATTACAATTTTTTTTAATTTTATCAAAAAAGAAATTATACAAGTGGAATCCTAAAGATGAGGCAGTTATTCAGAGAATATTTCACCAAAAGGCTGCTAGGAGACTGTCTGACACATTGTATGAGGTTCGTAGCAAGTTGGCAGACGGTGATCCACCACTACAATGGATGCTTGATCCGGTTTTAGCTCAATACCGCATCATGTGGGATAAAGAGGACTTTAAGAAAACTTCCGAGAAGAATAAAAGAAACAGAAATTCGAACTGTGGGGGATTGGGACCATCGCTGCACACTGCGGGTTCAATTTCCATAAATGAGCATAGAAGAAGATTGGTAAGTCATTTGCTATTTAAATACATTTTATAGTTAAACAACAATATTAATATTTGGTTTATTGTTCTTGGATAAAAAGAAAAACTTGGTGAAGACCCCACGCATGCAGTGTTGTTCCAAGAAACACACAAGCGCAAAAAGACTAATGAGTTTGCTTGCAAAAAAGCTAAACTAGTAATGGTAAGATACTATATTTTCTTATTTTTACTTCATGACGTGACAATCATTGAATTACTCTCTACTTTGATGCTTCATTTGTTTGCTTTCACAAAGTTTCATTGCTGGACCTTTCCACTTATTACTACACATTTTTAAACAAATCTGCTTTTTTTTTTTTCTGATCATTTTCTGTTAACTGCCTTGTATGTTGTTTGCATTTCATTTTTAGCCTTCCTTCTATACTGAACTTGACATATCTGCTTATAGGAAAATCTGAGGATGTTCACAAGGCTTAGACTTTGAGGTTTGTTGGTATGGAATTTTTTTTTTTTCTGAAGAATTGACTATTACTGAGTCTGTTTGACTGTTTCTGTAAACAATGCATCTAAGATTTTTTAGCTAAGTATAAGTAGCTACATCTCCCCTAGTTGTACATTGAACACTTATTGATAGTTAAGGCATCCTACTGATATAATAATTTGCAAGTGTTTGTTCGTAGTTTATTAAATACACACTTAGTTTTAAGTTATATAAACTGTGTTCATGTGTTGTACTATGTTATATAAATTGTATTGTAGATACTGCTATATGCTTATATGTGTGGAAGTATGTTTTAGAAAAAAGTTAGGCAAATTCACATGCATTTGAATTTATCTACTGTATCGAAAGACGAAATGTTATAAGCTGTATTGTACATACTATTTATAGTATTCTGGATTGATCTTGGTTATTATTAGGTTTTCTTGGTTTAAGTATACAGTAGTATGTACAATACAATTCAGTTTAATACTGTATTATCAAGCAGTGTTTTCCTTGGTTTAATTAGCTTAATTGAGTGATGGTAGGCAACTTCCTTGTTTGAAAAAATATGGTCCCTTTTATTTGAGTGATTGTAGGCACTAGACAGTGCTGTTAAATGCAAAAATAGATGTCAAATCTGCCAAAGTTCATTTAGTTAAGATGATAGTGGTTTAATCTTATTATCTTTTGATAATACATGTTAGAAATGAGGATGGTTTGCATGGTTGATTAGTAATCTTATTATTCTTTGATTATATCCTTCGAATATGTGAATATAGGAGGTTGCAGCTGAATAAAAAAAAAAAACTCAACCTGAACTTGGAGATTCAAAGTATGGTTAGAGGCAACCGGCGGTCTCCAGAAAGGAGGGAACGTTTTTGGATTCGGATCGCACACCCCACACTACTTTCCTGAGGTTGTGAGGCAAAAGAATTCCAAATCTGGGCAATCATCCTCTCATGTAGCTTGTGAGGAAAAAAATTAAGCAACTACAAGAAGAGAACAAGCAGTTGAAGGACAGATTTGCATTGATGGAAGCTCAAATTGTTGCACTTTGTGGTTCAAATCAGTTGTGTTTCCAATCTACAGATCCAGTCGGTAGCCATGAAAGTAGTGGTGTTGGGCTAGATGATCTTGGAATGAATGATGGCACGCAATCTCCTATGCAAGAACAATAGGTCAAGATTCTAACTTGATTTTTATGCTACTTGTGATGTAGGAAATATTTTGATTTGTATAGTAGCATTTTAGAATTGGAAGCTAGTGTTTTGAAAGAGAATGTTAGAATTGAAACATTATGTGTAACTAAATTTGTTATTTAAATGTATAATATTTGTAATGTTATGAATTTATTACTTGTTTTAAAATTGGCAAAGCAGTGGAAAATTTGTAGAAAAAACAAAAAAAAAATGTATTTTTTTTAAAAAAATATTTACTGGTTGCTCGAAAAACAAATTCTTGGTTCCAGATTTCCGACCTAGGGTGGTTGGAAATTTGGAACACAATCTTGGATCTGGATTTTCCGACCACCACGGTTGTCGGAAATCACGGATCTGTCCAATTCCAAGCTCGTCGTTGTGTTCCGAAGACTCTATATAAGATGGTCGCTACTCCCGACCACTCAACAAGGTAGTCGGAAGTACCGACAAGGCGTTTTCCGAATCCCCCAAATGGTCGGAAGAGACGTTTCCGGCCAGATTTAGTCCATTTCTGACCACTTTCGAGTGGTCGGAATTTTGTTGTTTTCCAGCAGTGTTTGTTATTCACGAATCTATTAGGAGTAGCTACTATAAATATGAGTTGTCCTTTACTTTAGAATTCAAGCATTCAACATTAATCTTGTGAGGTATGAGAGTATTTTGAGAATAGAATACTAAATTCCCCTAGAAAGTAGTACATGTTTAGGTTTCAATAGTTTGGTAGGAAAGATCATTCTATTGTGTAATCTCAGGTTCCAAACAGTGTACTTTAAATATTGAGCTTTTAGGGATTTAGGTAAATTCTCAAATTGAGAAGTGTCTCGCAGATTAGGGTTGTTTGCCCGAACTGTGTTACAGATCGTTTGTGTTACAACGTCAGTTTCAACATCACTGTGTGCTACGCTTTACAAATTTTCAATTGGTATCAAAGCCAAACTGCTTAAGTTACTAGCAGGATCCTAATGGAGTTTCCAAGAGAAGGACTATCAAATACAGAAGGGATACAATGCTATGAGTGCAAAGTGTTTGGACACATCCAGTCAGAATGTCCAACATACTTTAAAAGGAAGAACAAAACATATGTGACAACACTAAGCGATGACTTAGACAGTGAAGAAGATACCAACACTAATTTCGTAGCATTCACCACAAACATGAGAATGACAATGGAAACGAAAATGATATACAAGAACTGCTAGAGTCATATACACAGCTGCATGCTAAATGGGAACAAATCATCAAATTAAATCTTGAACTCATACATGAAAATCAGTTTCTAAAAGATGAAAAAGAGAGTAATGAAAAACGCCTTAAAGATACTCAGAATGAATTAATGGAGTCGAAAGGCAGAGAGGCCAAACTGTTACAAGAGATCAAGGCACTAACTGAGAGGCCTAGATCTCCAAATCCAGCATCCAATGAAAGTCATTCTTCTAAAATTCCTGAAGTGTCGCAACATCACTTCCAACACCGAAGGAGGATCAGATGCTATTACTGTCATAGACTGGGGCATATAAAAGCATACTGCTTCAAAACACAAAATGATCTATATTACAGACTAATCTCACAGTACAAAGCAAGAAAATCTGGGTAAGAAAAGATCAGAATGTTGCCTACACCTCCAAAACTAGCAAAGAACAAAACGTATGGTATTTTGACAGCGGGTGTTCAAGGCATATGACTGGAAATCCATAAAATCTAGAAAACATTTAGTATAAGAATGAAGAACATATTACCTTTGGAGATGGAGGAAAAGGCCAGATCATTGCAAGCGGCATCTTGAATGTCCGTGGGCTGCCTAAGTTGCCAAAAGTCCTCCTAGTACAAAGTCTGAAAATAAATCTAATCAACATAAGTCAGCTTTGTGAAGATGAACTCAAAGTAGAATTCTCTAAAGACAATTGCACTGTGTTTAATCAGAATCACAAGTGTGTCATGATGGGAAAAAGGTCCGCAAACAAATGGTATACATGGGATGGTGACCTATCTGGTTTACAAACAACCAACAAGCAAAAACAATCACGGCACCAACATATGGGACACATAAATTCGCATGACATCAAAGGGGACCAAGAAATATTCCTAGACTATTCAGGTTATTCATCAAACAGTAAGACTTTCAATGAAGACAGTACAATGAAATCCATGAATGTGGTTATTAATGACACAATTTCAAGAATAACCACTAATGATGACAAAAGTCCCAGAGTTTTTGAAACAACTCTTCCAACACCTCTGACTACTGTTATGAAGAATCACAAAACAGAAACAGAACCAGATGAAGAAAAGGATGATGGCTCTGCAACGACCATTATGAGCCCTGTTC
The DNA here is from genome assembly GCF_001879475.1 of Ipomoea nil. Classification (NCBI taxonomy): domain Eukaryota; kingdom Viridiplantae; phylum Streptophyta; class Magnoliopsida; order Solanales; family Convolvulaceae; genus Ipomoea; species Ipomoea nil. The sequence continues at coordinate 98,731 of NW_017617210.1, forward strand.
TGATTTCATAGGAACCCTACCAAACTATTCAAGACGAACACAAACCACCTCCAACCTGTTTGTGCGAGACAGCCCTGGAGGGCGAAGGTGGTCTGGCGGTGGCAACGGGGCATTTTCCGGCGATGACTATGTCACCAGAAATTGGAGAAATTCCAGTTTAATCAAGGTTATCCCATGAAGATCAGATCGGATATTTTAGAGATCATTTGGAAGAGCTTTCACCGGATTTTGTGCTATTTCCATAAATTAATGATGGCGAAGAGTTAGTATGTTCAAAATTCCGGTCAGGAAATCTAGATGCGATCGTAAGGCAGAAGAGACCGATTGATGGAATCTCAGTGGATTCATGTTTGCATGGCCAGAATACATCTCCGATTAAAAGAATTCTCGACAGATTGTCTCAGCTTTGGCGTCACGCTCCTCCGATGTGCAATTTCCCTTCGGGATGTCGCGATTGAGGAGAAGTGATGAAATCAAAGGTGTTTGTGGTAATAACAGAGGAAGAATAAATCAGAGGAGAAATTGGCTATGATAAGCCGATTTAATTGGGAGGAATTGACCAGCAATGGATGTAATTAAGGCAGAATTTCGATCAAGCCTTCTTCTTGGGAGAAATACAGATTTGATCTTTGAATGCAAATACAATTGAAATACAGAGGGATCATTTTGGTAAAAAAAAAAATAATTAACAAATCATACTCAAAATAGCACTCACCAATAACAGAGATACATGGAATCAGGGGGGAGATGAGTCAAAATCCAAGCTCTTTTATGGAATCAAGGATTTTGCTAAAAATTTGACAAAGGGGAAGAGTGTTGACTCCAATTGTTTTGTCAAAGTTATGTGCAACAAGAATTCCAACTCTATAAAGGAATACCAAGCCTAAGAGGAGTAGTTATTGAAGAATACTAGTTCTAAAGGGAATTGTTATTGAAGTTTCCTAGTTCTAGTTTGATTAGGAATAACTTTGTTATTCACGAATCTATTAGGGGTAGCTACTATAAATATGGGTTGTCCTTTACTGTAGAATTCAAGCATTCAACATTAATCTTGTGAGGTATGAGAGCCTTTGAGAATAGGATACTAAATTCCCCTAGAAAGTAGTACATGTTTAGGTTTCAATAGTTTGGTAGGAAAGATCATTCTATTTTGTAATCTCAGGTTCCAAACAGTGTACTTTAAATATTGAGCTTTTAGTGGATTTATGTAAATTCTCAAATTGAGAAGTGCCTCGCAGATTAGGGTTGTTTGCCCGAACTGCGTTACAGATCGTTTGTGTTACAACGTCAGTTTCAACATCACTGTGTGCTACGCTTTACAAATTTTCATAACATATATATATATATATATATATATATATATATATATATATATATATATATATATATATATATATATATATATATATATATATATATAAAAGATAACCCTAAACCAAACATGATTATATTACATACCTTAATTTTAACCAAATATAGGAATCTAACATTCCTAGCAATCTAACATTACTTAGGGGGCGTTTGGTTCAGGTCATCTTAGATTACCTAGGTAATCTGAGTCTGGTAATGTTATATTACCTTGTTTGGTTCAAGTTATAAGATTACCTGGTAATGTTATATTACCTGAAAGCTGATGTGGCGGTAATATTTCAAGGTAATGTGATTACCCCCATTTTTTTAGGTAATCTTAGTTTACCTTGAATTATTCCAACTTTGTCCTTGTTAACTAATCCTTATATTATAATAATAATAATAATAATAATAATAATAATAATAATAATAATAATAATAATAATGAAATTAATATATGTTTATATAATCAAATATACATGTGTATATTTATATATTTAGTTTTTTTTAATATTTAAGCATTGATATACATTCATACATATAAATAAATACACACACATTATATATATATATATATATATATATATATATATATATATATATATATATATATATATATATATATATATATATATATATATATATATATATAAAAGAGTAAATACCTACAATGGTCCCTCGACTATAGCTAAATTTACAAATTGGATCTCGACTTTCAATTTTAACCAATTAAGTCCTTAACTTTGTAATTTTGACACGATTTGGTCCTCCATTTATTTGACTAGTTGTTGACCGTGATCGACGATCTCCAGAAGAACCTTCAACTCTCGTTGGAGCACGTGGAGGCCTCCAGGATGACGTTGCACCGGTTCGGAAACATGTCGTCTTCTTCGCTCTGGTCCGAACTCAACTACATTGAATCCAAAGGGAGGATGAAGAAAGGCGACCGAATTTGGTAAATTGCTTTCGACAGTGGATTCAAATGTAACATTGCGGTCTGGAAATGTAACCGGAACCTTAAAAACCAAACGATGGACCATGAAATTACATATATATCCTCAAAAATCACAGTCAACAAACGGTCAAATAGACAGAGGACCAAATTGTGTTAAAATTGCAAAGTTAAGGACTTAATTGGTTTAAATTGAAAGTCGATGACCAATTTGTGAATTTAACTATAGTCGAGGGACTATTTTGGTTATTTACTCTATATATAATTGAGGATATTATTGTAAATTGATACATATAACCTAAAATATAACCTTGAATCAAACAAAGTAATATTATAGGAATAAGGTTCAAATTGGCCACTGAACGTAACCTGAAAATGCAATTAGGCCACTGAACGAAAAAAAAAAAGTGCAACTAGGCCATTGAAGACTCAAAAAATGTGCAACTAGACCACTGAACTCTCCAAACGTATGATATTTTACCGGATAGCAGGTTACCATCAATTTTAGCAGGTTACCTGCTTATGTGGCAGCTTAGTTGGCATTTTTAATAATTTTTAAATAATTTTTAATAATTAATTTTAATAATAAATTTTTATAAAAATTAGAAAAAATTAAATAAAAAATAAAATAAAGTCGTTTTTATTTAATTTTTTTTTAATAAAAAGTTATTATTAAAATTTATTAAAAATTAATTAAAATTTATTAAAAATGCCAACTCAGCTGCCACGTAAGCAGATAACCTGTTAAAATTGAGGGTAACCTGCTATCAGGTGAAATTGCACATTTTTGGAGTGTTCAGTGGCCTAATTGTACTTTTTTTCGTTCAGTGGCCTAATTGCATTTTCAGGTTACGTTCAGTGGCCAATTTGAACCTTATTCCAATATTATATTACACCATCCAAACCAAACACACAAGGTAATCTTACATTCCCAACATCTTACATTACCTTCCTGGAGGTAATCCTATTACCTGGGGTAATTCAAGATTCCGTGAACCAAACGCCCCCTTAAGGTAATCTAACATTCCATGAACCAAACGACCCCTTACAAAATAACACTGGAAGATCAAATTTGAAAAAAAAAAATCATTAAATCATTAGGATCAAACTAAAGTAAATTAGTACCACGTACAAATTGAGAGCTGGTGTCCCTAATCAAGAAAAATATTACAAAGTCTTTTATTCATTAAATAATACTGAATTGACTGTTTGCCACGTAAATTAATTAAATAAAACTCCGTACTACATAATAGGAAAATTTTGATGTAAATAAAATATTTAGAACAAACAAATCAATAATATTATTTAATTAAGTTAAGGATAGATTAAAAAAGATAATAATAATAGTATATTACTCCCAATAGAAATTTTAAAAAGATAGGAAGACAAACCGGGCCCACATAGCGAGCAGAAAGGGCAGGTTTGATTAGACTCTACGCCGACCCTTCCCCACACGGCAAAGACGCCCCAAACCCACATTTCACACCCGCCTCTTTCAAGATGCTCCACGATTCCTTCCCGGCCCAGCTATACTGCTATCGCAAATTATGCTATGGAATCGTGTTCACCGAGAATGATGAACACAAGGCAAAACGACGTCGTTTTTAGGTAAAAAAAAAAAAAATCGCGGATGTGGAGTTAACGGCGCGCGTTTGATCAAATTATGAATTTTCTGTTATGAGATTATGAATTTTATGAAAATTCATAATCTCATAACAGAAAATTCATAATCGCATAACAGAAAATTCATAATCTCACAACTGAAAATTCATAATCTCATAACAGAAAATTCATAATCTTATAACAGAAAATTCATAATCTCATGGTTCCAAAGTGAAAGTGTAGGCATGGTTCCAAAGTGAATGTGCAGGCATGGTTCCAAAGTGAATGTGCAGGCATGGATTCATAATTTATGAATGTCCGTGATTTCGGACGGGAATATGTAGGCATGGTTCCAAAGTGAATGTGCAGGCATGAATTCATAATTTATGAATGTCTGAAATTATGAATGTAATGAAAATTCATAATCTCATAACAGAAAATTCATAATCGCATAACAGAAAATTCATAATCTCATAACAGAAAATTCATAATCTCATAACAGAAAATTCATAATCTCATGATTCCAAAGTGAATGTGTATGCATGGTTCCAAAGTGAATGTGCACGCATGAATTCATAATTTATGAATGTCCGTGATTTCGGACGGGAATGTGTAGGCATGGTTCCAAAGTGAATGTGCAGGCATGAATTCATAATTTATGAATGTTCGAAATCTTTGTTCACCTCAAATTAAAGTGAAACCGCAAAATGTGAAAATAAAGAAGAAAAGTCACGCAATTAATTAAGAAAAAAGAAAAAAAAAAAAAGATAACGGTGTACTAACACCGTTGGAACCGTGTTCACCATGAATGGTGAACACGGTTCCATGGCATAACGTCTGTACTGCTATTTACACTTTCAACCCACAGGCGCGTTATTCACAAATTATTCTGCAAACCAACATTCAAAAATATACAATTTATATACTGAATTTTACAATTTACATATTAAATGTTCACAATTTACATTTATTAATATCTTAATAGTCTGGGGCCAAAAATGAAAATTTCTCCAATTAAAATTTTACCTCATATCTCTCATCGTCCACCAAAATCACAGATCATTTTTTCAACTAAGTGACTAAAAATGCTAAAATATAAATCATTAACCTCTATTAAAAATTTAAAAATTACTGTACTGAAAGTGATTTATGTTTTTTTGGCACTAAAATGCTGTGTTGGAAAGTTATTTATGGAAAAAATAGAAATATAACTATAAAAGTTAAAATTTTATTAATAACCTAGTTCAATCAATATCCTTGAAGAGTAACAAAAATATTTTAAAAATTTTATAAATAAAAAGACAAGAATAACTAATTTATTGACAACTTGAAGAATAAAAATGATGAGACACATAATCATATTGACAAGATATTCGATAAACCCAACACTTTTATTACTCTCTAATTTATTTTGCTGCATTGACAGCTAGGGAGTAGGGGCTAGTGACATGATAATTGGGCATGATACTTGACTCAATCCGACATTTTTAGGATAGATTAAGTCTGTGCGAATGCGGATTAAATGTGTGCAAACGCAATTAAGTGTGTGTAAATGTGATTGATCTAGATTGGTCTAGGTGACATTGTGAGATCAAATCTTGTCCATCAATTTAATAAATTTAATGGTCTAGATTGATCTAGATTAAGTATGTACGAATGCGATTAAATGTGTGCGAACCCGATTGATCTAGACCATTAAATAAAATTAGATGGATGCACAAGATTTTTTTTTTTTTTTTTTTTATATTCCTCTTCAAATGCATATGGACATATGGTTGTCTCTTCGAGTGCATAGTTTTTCTTAGAATGCATATTTACTTTATTAGCTTCTCAAAAGAATATAAAATATATATGGCCAAGTTTCAATGTGGCCAGTCCTTAACGTGCAGGCGGTGTGGCCGCACCATTAAGTATGCAAACATGCACTAATAGTGTTATGCAACACACAACGAAAAGATGCACCAAAAAACATACCACTAGGTACGCATCACCACAAAATGCACCATTAAGTATTCATAGACGCACCACAAAGTGTTCAGAAATGCAAAATTAGGTGTGAGGAGGTATGGTGCATTTTGTTTTGTGTGTGATGCGTTTTGTGGTCTATTGGTACATTTCATTGTTGTGCATTTTCTAACATTATTTGTGCGTTTTTACATACCTAATGATGCGTTTGTACCTTCTACACATTAAGATATTGTCGCATTTGAGCTGATATGTATATATATATATATATATATATATATATATATATATATATATATATATATATATATATATATATATATATATATAGGGACGCACTCAGGTGCGAATAAGTGCCCAGGAAGGAAATGCGAACGAATCAGCACGCGACACGTGTCCTGATCTAATAAATTAAAAAAAAAACGCGGTGACATTTTCGTAAATAATTGAACATCTAGGTGCAAGTAAAATCATTTACAAGTGCATCTACTTTCACCTATAAGTGCATGTAATTTTTCCTTGTTAACATTCACTTCCCTCAACCATTCATTCACCTGGGTGTGCTTATAACTATTTGTGCAACTATTTATAACTATGTGTGCAACTACTTATAACTATAGGTGCACCGTGCACCTACTTTCACCTATAAATGCATGTAATTTTGCCTTGTTAACATTCATTGATCTGAGTTCAGCGGGTAGTAATACCCCTGAAAACCACTCGCAAACATTCATACACCTAGGTGCAACTACTTATAACTATGTGTGCAACTACTTAGAACTATAGGTGCAACTAAGTATTGATGCTCAGTGTAAATTTTTACTTGCACCTATAATACATTTTACATGCACTTGTAATACATTTTACTTGCACTTCGATGTTCAATTATTTACGAAAATGCCACCACATTTTTTAAAAAAATCAGTGTTTTTCATCCATTAGATCTGGACACGTGGACGGACAGCATCCATTCCTATTTCGCCTGGACACGTGGACGGACAGCATCCATTCCTATTTCGCGCCTGGGCGAGCCGTTCGCACCCGAGTGCAACTCTATATATATATATATATATATATATATATATATATATATATATATATATATATATATATATATATATATATATATATATATTAATTTACTAATTTATATTTATATTTACATAGGAAAAAGTTTAAATGCGGTGACGCCCTCCCGTATAAGGGAAACAGTGTTAACGAAAAACACCAACAGTATAAGGGAAACACACCACAACGAAATGTAAAAATACACAACACACCAAAAAAAAAATACATTATATACCTTCCTACCACTGAGTACCACTAACGATGTATTTCCGAACATTGTGTGGTGCTTTTAGTCATATTTAATGATGTGTTGTTGGTGATGCGTACCTAATTTGTGTGTGTTTTTTGTAGTGCATTTTCTGACGTTGATGGTGTATATCTTGTTTAACTATTGGTGTATTCTGAAAACCTTCGCACGACTGCACAAGAAGGGATCACCGCACCTGAACTCACGCATATATATATATATATATATATATATATATATATATATATATATATATATATATATATATATATATATTAAAAATAAAAAAGAAAATCGTGAATCAACAGTCCCAAGAAAAAAAAAAAAACGAATATCCGAATAAACCATAAATCCCAATATCCCACCCTAGTTGAATTTTACATTTCCGCAACCGCCTTATTTCCATAATTCTTCTGTTCACATAATCACTCTATAAATAGGCGCCGATCCTCTCTCTGTTTCTCTCGAAGGTGCCTACGAGTCTTCAGCATCTTCGTATACTTTCCATACCTTTCAGGCGTTCAAATCATGACTCAAACATTGAATTCTATCAACAATCGCGACAAACTCAACGACCTCAAGCAGTCAATCAAGTTTCTCTACAGTTATGGAGGCAGAATCATTCCTCGTCGTTCCGACGGCAAGCTTCGCTATATTGGCGGCTTCACTCGCGTGCTTTCGGTTCATCGCTCCATCAATTATGCAGGTTCGTTGAGGATTTTGTGTTTTTTTTTTTTTTTTTTTTTTTTTTTTTTTTTGTGATTTATTATTTTATTATTTTTGTTTTGTGGAATTGGAGTTGAAATTGCGTGCGGTTTGTGTAGAGCTGATGGTGAAGTTTGGGGAATCGTGCGGAGAATCTATGAGCTTGAGGTGTAAGCTTCCGTCTGAGGATTTGGATGTTCTGGTCTCGGTCAGGAGCGATGAGGATCTCGCGAATGTGATTGAAGAGTACGATCGCGTCTCGGCTGCCACGAATCAGGAGATGAAGATCCGAGCCGTGCTTTCCCCGATCAATCCGCTGAAAAAGGTCTCTCCTCCGTCCTCGCCAATGTCCTGTTTCGATTTTCCGGCGACGTCGAGATTGTTTCCGGTTAAAATCTCCGGACACCACTCGCCTCCGCAGTACAAGGCGTCATCGTCGAGTAGATGCTCCTCACCGGTTTTTGGATATCCAGTTGCCGGCGAGGGGCTTCGCCACTGTCATCACTGCAAAGGAGCAAGCCACAGGCCGCAGCACGTCTATACTGTTCCTCACGGAAACCGCAGCCAATAGGATCTCCATTAAACCACACAAAAGGGAAAAACATAAAAATTCAAAAACTTTACCAAAAACAATTTAACTAAGAAATATATACCAGATATTTTGATTGTGAATTGTTCATAATTTGTCCAATTTTTTTTTGCGGTGGATTTTTGAGATCCAGTTCTGATCTCTCAATTCTATTATCCATAATCTTCTGGATTCCTGCTTTCGTCGTTTTCGCATCTCGGGACGTCGACGTTAGGGCTCTGTTTCTCGCCGTCGAATTTTCCGTTATTTCTCGTGTTTGCCGTAACGTACTTCCCAAACGGGATTCCGTTACGATTGATGCCACGTATGACCCGTGTGGCACTCGCGTTTAGGCCCCACCATATTTATGGACCACATTTATTATACATTATTATTATTTTTTGCTTTATTTTTTATTTTTTTATTTTTCTATTTTGTTTATAATATATTATGCATGTATAAAATATTAACTAACTTCAATCTTTTTCGGTTTTGGTTAGGTATTTGCAGGTCATTATTGGTGGGAGGTGATTGGGACCGTAAACAAGTTGGGACATTCTTGTAGAGCGCAATTCTGGGAACAATTAGTGGGACACGTACACCTAATGCCATTATCAATCAAATCAATTAATTTCTTAATTGGATTTTATTCAAAGAGAACGATTAGAAACCAAAAAAAAAAAAAAAAAAAAGGAATTATGAATAAACAATCTCAACTATGGATTTGAAAAAAAAATTGGTAAACCTTTAGAATTTTAAAAGGAGTTATGCTAGTATCTCCTATGAAAATTACTTCATAATACAGTGTTATTTTTAGTATATTTAATTAGTATAATTTTATTTAAAAAAAAAACATACTATATAAGGTTTAGTTTAACATACTTCATTGAAAACATAATTAGAAGTTGGAGAGAAAGTTCTTATTAGAAGTTTTTTCTAAATTTAATTTTTAGATTAGTTAGTATTAGTATATGTAAAATATATATAACGTAACAATAATGTTTTTGTATTATTGTATATTAGTATTTGCGTCTGTGCGATGCACGGAATGGATTTGTTGTAATATATTAAGAATATTTAGATTGATATATAATTATTTAAAATATGATTTGGATCGTTTATATGTTAAAGCAAATAATTGTTCAAATTAATAGCTAATGTGTAGATGTACGCATGCGGTGCTGTAACTTTGAAGATTTTATTTATTATTGTTTAGTATTTTTATAAATTAGGCAAACGTGCTCATTCTTTAACAACTTAGTTATTCATTGTATGGAAAATATATTTTTTGTCTATATATATATATATATATATATATATATATATATATATATATATATATATATATATATATATATATATATATATATATATATATAGTAATTTTATCATTTAAAAGAACATAATACCACCGATTGTATTTAAACATTATTGAAATCTCATTGTTCTCATTGTATACGGCATTGATAGTAGCAAAAAATTTGTTAATCCTCGTCTATAGTTAACATCTTCAGTCCATTACGACGAGTGACTCAGGTGAAAATATATATATTCATAGAATATTAGTCAATTAGTAATCCTTTTATATTTTCAGTCAATTAGTAATATCATATTCATTTTCAGCCAATTATTCTTTTTTATTTTTATTTTCTGTCAATTAGTCAATTAGAATATCATATGTAGTGATATTTTTACCTAATTTTCGTTCTATTTTTAATTGATGATGTATAATATTATTATTAAAATATTTTCATTCTATTTTTAATTTATCTTTACTATAGTTTAAAATATACATTTACTACTGATGATATAGAATATTATTATTAAAATAATTTCGTCCAATTTTTAATTAAAATGCAATGATCTGACCATCTTTTTTTTTTTTTTTTTTTTTTTTCACTTTAGTCAATTATGAATAATTTTTATTTGTAGTCAATCTTTTTATATTTTCAGTCAATTAGTAATATCATATTCATTTTCAGCCAATTATAAGGGAAAATTGTAATTTATGCCCCTCACAAATAGGTCAATTATCAATGTTACCCCTGAATTATTAGTGATGTAAATGTTGCCCCTCAATTTTCAAAACGTGACATATTGCCCCTCCCCTGAATTATTAGTGATGTAAATGTGGTTACCCGTCGTCTTTCTTGTTCGTAGACCACATTTTTTTTCTCAATTTTTCTTTCTTCGATTGTTCTCCTTCCGTAGGCAACAATTTTTCTCCTTCTTCATATTAGGGGAGGGACAATATATGTCACGTTTTGAAAATTGAGGGACAACATTTACACTACTGATAATTCAGGGGTGACATTGATAATTGACATATTTGTAAGGGATAAATTACAATTTCCCCATTATTTTTTCTTTTTTAGTCAATGAGTCAATTAGAAATCAGATGCAGTGATATTTTTACATAATTTTCATTCCATTTTTAATTGATGATGTAGAATATTATTACTGAAATATTTTTGTTCTATTTTTAATTTTCGTTCTATTTTTAATTTACCTTTACTATTGTTTAAAATATGCCTTTACTATTGATGATGTAGAATATTCTTATTGAAATATTTTGTTTTCATTTTAAATTTATCTTTACTTGATGATGTAGAATATTATTATTGAAATATTTTCGTTCTATTTTTAATTTCTGTTCCATTGTTTAAATTTGTGAAATATTTATGATATAATTGTGATTTGATTTATTCTACTGTGTAATATTATAGTGAAAAATTAAAAAGTAATGATCTGACCATTTCCTTTTCCATTTTAGTCAATTATGGATCTCTTTTTTTTTCCAGCCGATTATTAATATATATTTTATCAATTAACCTAATTTCCGTTCTTTTTTCAATTTTTAATTTTCAGTCAATTATTAATATTCATTTCCTTTTTCAATTTACCTAATTTTCGTTCCATTTTTATTTGATAATGTAGAATATTATTGTGAAATATTTCTGTTCCTTTTTAATTTTTGTTTTTTTTTTAATTTACCTTTACTATTTAATATTGTTTGGGCTGGAAATCAGGTAAATATGATATTGTTTTTAATTATAGTATAGATTATAAATTAAGAGGGCTGGTCACCATTATTATTTTTATTATATTACGAATTAAAATTAGGATTTTTATTATACTTGAAAAATAATATTACCAATTATATTATAGAATATAATACCATACATAATATTACCAATTAATAGATTTTAGTTAATTTTCATTTTACATTTTCTTACCAAATAAGCCTTATTAATTATTTGACCAATAAAATATTTAAATAATTGACTACAAAAGTTTGGACAGGAAAAATTAAATATGAGAATTTTGATTATATATATATATATATATATATATATATATATATATATATATATATATATATATATATATATTAACTAAGTTATAATAATATAATAATTAAAGAATTAATTCCATGTACGGTCAAATTTAATGTACAAAAATATTAAGTATTTATTAAAATAATTGCCTAATATACTTATTTTATACTTAAGGTATAATATTATTAGTACAAAATAAATTATAGTTCTCTTTTTCCATGGAAATATTAAGTATTTACTAAAATAACTACCTATATATATATATATATATATATATATATATATAGTGAAAGGTTCCCGTGCGGTGAATGCTTCCCGTGCGGATGTGCGGTGGATTAATGTGCGTGAGATTTGTACTCAATGTACGTGAGTGTTGTGCCTAATGTGCCTGAGATTTGTACTTAATGTGCGTGAATGTGTAAAATGCAGCAGAAAATATTGATGTCAGCTTCTTCCCCATCCCCAGTAGAAATTTGCCCCCTCCCTGATGATGATGATGCGGAGGCGAGCTATGGTGGTTAAAAATTATGGGAATAATACAACAGAAATCCACACTTAGCTGTTGTGCAAATTTTACTGTGCGTGCGTCATTTATATAAACATTCAACTGCACTGAAGGTAGCTGGTAATCCAGAATCCATGGCCAAATTGAAGGAAGAAGTAACAAGAAGCTTCGGCGTTAATGTGCGTGAGTTTCTGTTATGCTTCCTTCTGAGATCGTAATTCTGAAATACGCACGCACATTAAGCACAAATCTCACGCACATTAAACACAATATTCAGGCACATTAAGTACAAAACTCACGCATATTAACATGACGCACATTAAGTACAAATCTCAGGCACATTGAGTACAAATCTCACGCACATTAAGTATAAACCTCACGCACATTAATCCACCGCACATCCGCACGGGAAGCAACAAATGCACCTGATCCCCCCCCCCCCCACTTCTAATTCTATATTTGATAAGCATAAAATTTGTGTATATATAGTTTAGGAAAATATTCATTATTGAAAAGCGAATATAATTTAAAAAGTCAATTATTAATTAGATTGCCTAATATAATTGCCCCACTAATTGATTCCATGCTACTAAAAATCATATATTTAAATATTTTTTTAAGTTAAATACATATTAACTGCCTTAATAAATAAATTAATTATTAGTCACATCTATAGTACTAAAAGTATTACTTTTAGTTTTTATAAATAAGACATAATATTATTCAATCAAAATAACAAAAAATAATTTGTTCACAGTACAAAAGATTTTATAATTGACTTAATAATTAACTATTAATTTTTACTGCCTAATACAAATTGTCAATTATTAAATATTATTTGTGGTAATTATTGTATGTCATGTAATACTAAATTTGTTAGGTAGAATTTTTATAATTAAGATATAATATTATTAAGTCAAAATTATTAAAAATATATAGATCCACATTAAGAAAAATCTTATTAATTTTGGATATTAAAACTATATATTAGGATTAAAATTGAAGTTATAAATAATTAAGTTTTAATAAATTTATTTATTTCCTAAGTTATATATGGTTAATAATGAATATTTTTCTATATTAGATTACGCTTATATATGGTTTACCCGTATTAACCATTACTATATTAGATTAATATATAATTCATTTAATATAATATGTTATTAAATCTAAACATATGATTAATATTTATTCAATATTATTATGAAAGTATTAGGATTATAAATTTTATTATATTTTAAATGACTTAGCATATCAAAGCAAACATGGTAAGTCAATATCATTATTTCACATTAGAAAAGTGATTTGAATCAAGGGAAGTCAGCTAAAGAATAAAATCAAAATAATACTCTATTCAAACTAAGCTACAGTACTTCATAATTTTTTTATCCCCAAAAAAAGTTTAAATGGCAAGAAAAATGTCTTGAAGGGAAAGACAAAGTGCTCTCTTATTACAAAAAATGCACACTTTAAACACGAAGAGATTGAATTGAAACAAAACTCAACACTTAGATATATTGACAACTAAAAAATGCTTTGAATTTCATTTTGGTTTTACTGTATTCTTATCAGGCTTCCCTCTATATCTCTTTACATATACACAGAATCCGTCCCCCCTCCTCAAACTTTATCCACTTGATGAGCAACGAACTCTATTGCTTCCCGATCAATCTTTCTAGATCTATATCTTCTCCACTTGATGAGCAACGAACTCTGTCTTAATTATGGTATTTCATAATTATGGTATTGCATAGGATTCACATATGCAATACCATAAATATGCAATATTATTACTAATTAATATATTAATATATATTAATTAATTTTCATTAAATATTTGGTTACAAATAAGGTTTATTAATTATTTGACCAATAATTAAAACTAAAATATTTAAGTAATTGAGTAAAAAAGTTTGGGCGGGAAAATGATGTAGGAGGATTTTACTTCTCTATATATATTAAAGCAAAATAATAGGAGCAAAAAACTCTCGCCCAACAACAACGGCGTCGTTTTGACAAAGCCGAAATATTTATTGTATTTGCTTCAGAAAACGAAAGGTTTATGCAGTATAATACCTAAAGTTTATAGAAAACCTACATTTTTAAAAATATCTACGTTAGATCACTCTCCAATCCAATGGGATTAGCGAATGTATTTAATTCCATCAATTCCCCATATGTAACATTGAGCCCACGAACCCATACATATTCTCTAGGTATTAATTTCAAAGGAAAAAGAACGAAAGGTCATCAGACCTTATATATACAGCACATATACAGCACAAAGTTATTGCACAGAAAAAAGCTACACCGGCCTCTCTCATTCTTCTTCCCTACAACAAGATGTTTATCCTTGCTAGCCAAATATCTCCAATGAACACCAGGCAGGCTCTTAGGCTACGGGTGGTGAGAGCATATCAGATTCCTGAGAGAAGTGATCCATCGAAGATTAGATCAAAAGAAATCGTTTTTCATGATGAAGAGGTAAGTGTTATTTACAAATATATATTCAAATACATCAAGATTATGCGGTGCAGTTTAGGCTTTAGTCCACAGGTTTTAGTTTTTACAGTTCCTATTTTTGTTATCTATACATATTTATGAGATATATTTAGACAGTTCCTATTTATGTTATTTACACATACACAGGGTTCCTTCCTGCATGCTCATGTACCCAAAGAATATGTGGAAAAGTACCTAAGCTGTTTTACTGAAGGTTCAGTTTACGCTATAAAGAATTTTTGTGTGATCACCAATTTTTACTCATACAAGACCAGCCCACAGAAGTACATGATAAAATTTAACTATCAGACTATGGTAAAGGATTTAAAGAATGCGAAATTTCCTATGAAAATGTATCATCTGAAGTCGTTTAGAGAAATCAAGTCTAATGAAGGCCTTGATGAGAAACACTTCTTTGGTAATCAATTGCTCTCTTTCAATCTAATTTTCTAATTAATTGATATTGTTACTGCTATTTTATACTCTAATGCACTATTTTGTAGATGTGCTTGGTCGAGTTATTGAAATTCACTGCCCACAGGAGAAATTAATTAATGGGAAGAACTCCAGGCTGATTGACTTCACCATTGAACACTGAGTATTTTTTTTATTCGGTTCCTTCTATTTCTATTCTATTTTTAGGTTTTCTGTTCTTCTAATCTCTTATCTAACATTTTGTAGTGGAATACAATTGATGTGTACTTTGTGGGATGAACACGTAAGCAAGATCGAGGCATTCTACAATTCTACTTCACAAGAGCCATTATTGGTGTTGATCCAATTTTGTAGGGCTAGGGTGTGTTTAAAAAGTAAGTAGATTAAAAATGTTAGTTTGTGCCTAACTTATATTACCAATTCCATATTTACCAATAATGGTTTGTTTAATGTGTACTACCATAATGTCTAAAGGTGAGGATGTTAAGATTTGTAGCTCCTATGATGTAACACAACTGCTGTTCAATCAGGAATCTCCACCATTTGAGGAGTTCAGAAAAAGGTTAGTCAATGCTTATTCTTGCACTACCTATTCAATTGTTCCCTAATTCTTACTGTATTTTTAATTTCACAGTATCAGCCATGAACAGACTCCAATGCGCAGTATTATTTCGCAGTCAAGTTTTAAGGAATGTAGCTCCTATTCAGTTTCCCTATCTGGTGATATGGAAATCCGTACTATCAGTGAAATCTGCAGAGACAAGGAGGTAATATATAGTTAAAACCTATTAGTTATTACCTTAGTAGATATACTGTGATCTCTACAACAATAATCTTGTGAGATATCAATGCCAACTGCTTGATTTGTAATCTGCATTTAATAATATGCATGAGATTTAAAACAAATATAATATTTTACACATTTAAAGTTAATAGACTAATACTGTGAAGTCTACCATTGGATGCTTACCTGATTGAGTAGATAAATAGTCTTTAAATATATAGACTAATACTGTGCAGGCCATGCTCTGTAGGCATCTCAAATTTGTACAATGAGATTCAATATAGAACTTAGCAGGCCTATATAACTCATTAAAAGTTAATACAGTAACAAATTAGAGAGACTGTTAGTGGGTGCTTATCTCATTGAGTAAATAACATTGTAGTTACTAGCTGTGAAATTGGTGTGAGTATGATTATGCAACCCATAATCTGTTTATGACCCAAACCTGCACAAACAACTCAGTCTTTGATAGTTATATAAACATAGGATAGAATGTGCCACCTATTACAATCCAAGAGAATAATAATTTGAATGATTACCATTGGATCATTACCTATTTGATTAAATATATATGTACTCACTCTATATAGTTGACCATTGTTATATGTTTGTGCCACCCATGCTCTGTATTCATCTCAAATATGCATAGTGAGTGCCAACTTCACCACTCTTTTAATCTGCATTTAATATTTGGCTTTAGATATAAATATAATAGCACAGAACATAGGAGTCTCTATATAAATCATTCAAAGTTATTAGTCTAACAAATTAGAGAGTCTATTAGGGTGTGCTTATCTCAGTGAGTAAATAGCATGAACACATCCTAGGGACAGTTTTGTGGTTATTATTATGCAACCCATACTCTGTGTTTGACCCAAACCTGCACACACAACTTAATCTTTGTTAGTTATATAATCATAGTATGTGTTCTTTTCTGTTAGCAAAAATAGATCAACTGATACATAGTATGCATCTCAAACCTTCACAATGAACATAATATTTTGTAAATTTATACTCACATAGGTTTGGATTGGGGCTCATAATGTACCTTGCTAATTGTCTATGTGTGTGTGCAATTTGGAGATTTTTGGGTGGCAGCAAGGATTGTGTTTATTGATGACCCTGAGTGGTTCTATGCTTCGTGTAGAACAAAGGGTTGCAACAAAAAGCTGAAACTGAAAGGAAAGTGGCTGTGGTGTAGTACATGTGACAGGAATTGGGGCGATGGAACCTTGAGGTACAGGGTTAAAGTTAGGGTGGTGGACTTGGATGGGAATGCTCCTTTCCTTCTATGGGACAGGGAGTGCCTTGATCTACTTGGTGTTAGCGCAGATGATTTGAAGAATACCCATACTAAGGTACTAAATGGCATTTAATTCTTAACTATTATATTAACTTAGGAATAGTACCTAAGGTAATAAAGTATATATAATTGTTAACTAATATACCAATTGTATAAATTTCCTATGTACACAAAGTTTAAAAAATAAATGAATTACGTGCAGGGCCGAAAGGGGCTACCTAAGGAGCTTGAGACTCTGATTGGATTGAATATGCTATTTCGAATTGCTGTTCGCAAAGAACAGTTCCAAAACTATCTTAATGCTTTCCCTATTATGAGGATCATCACTGATGAAAAAGATTGTAGAAAAGCATGTACTAGAGCTAATTCAAGTTAGGGACAGGGATCTCAGTTCAAAGTTGGAGTTGGAGCTTACAGATGAGGATCTATGGGATCTAGAGGTATAATTGGGGCTACCGAGTATCATATTATACCAATTACTTTATAAATGCAGATTATTTTGTACTTATAGTTTCAACTCTTGATTTTGTAGGAAGATGACCAAGCAAATGAAGCTGAAAGTCCTCTACAAGTTGTTGCACAGAGGCTGAATGCAGAGAACAACATTGAGAATGGAACAGTCAAGAGATCCCCGATTGATGAATTTTCCAGCACACAAAGTTCTAAAAAAAGCAAGGAAGCTGTGGTCAAAATTGAGAAATAAGCAGATGTGTAATGAGTTAAA
Source organism: Ipomoea nil (assembly GCF_001879475.1). Taxonomy (NCBI): domain Eukaryota; kingdom Viridiplantae; phylum Streptophyta; class Magnoliopsida; order Solanales; family Convolvulaceae; genus Ipomoea; species Ipomoea nil. The sequence continues at coordinate 116,779 of NW_017617210.1, forward strand.
TGACTGGGATGTGCTCTATTGGACTTTTTTTTTTATTTTATTTTTATGAATGCTTTTATGAGGACAAACTTGCGGTGTTCCTAAAACAGTTTGACATAACATTTTGGATACTCATGGTGGATTTAATTAGTTTTAGTTGGTTTTTAAATCATATTATTAGTAAGGAAAATGTGATATCCCTTCTGCAAAATGGATTTTGTTTTTTATTTTTTATTTTTTAAGTACTAAAGAAGACAGTGATTTCACATAAAGGCGAAGAAGATGAACATCACATGATGGAAAAAGACAATGCAGATAGTATATTTTAGCATACAGATATAGTTTCAATTGTAATTTGTTAATGTAAAACATTAGTTGGAAGATTAATGTAAGTTTTTTTTTTTTTTTTTTTTTTTAGCATACAGATTAATTTTTTAGTATACAGTGTTAAGTTAAGTTAAGTTATACAGTACCTCAAGATTAATATAAGCTAAATCTTAGTGATTACATATAATTTTACATGTTCTATTCCTAAAAATGTAAACATTGTAAATATTTTTGATATTTTTTTAATCTAATCCTGAAAGCACTTATCCATCACTTCTATTAAGATTACATCCTATCAATAACTCTACACTGATTACTAAACTATAGATGCAAAGATTACAAAACTTAATTATTTAGTAAAAGAGATATCTCTTCCTGTCTATTGGTTACTGTCAATCACTTCTCCAGTTTGGTAATTACTAAAAGCAAAGCATGTTGGCATCCAATTTTGAGCACCCTAAATAATGTAAACAGGATATTAACATTGTACTTAATACAAGGTAGCAAAAGTATTATGAAACTAACTTATACATTATAAGTGCTTGCAGAATAGAAATTGTTGTTATACATCAAGTTTCAAATGTAAATAATCAGGTATCTTCAGAGTTTACAATGTATTAGGATTCAAACAGAACGACTTAACATATTTGTTACTACTAAAAACTGTTTTAAGTTTGATCAAGTAAGACACACTTCATTCTACTTTAGAATGGAGTCAAAAACACAATTGTGAGTAAAACTGTAATATAACTTAATGATAGAGGTATTTCAATAAGTGTAACATAACAAAAAAAAAATAAAATCAAATCACATGTTGAGCTGCTTAATATTTTCAGTAAACTTGAACTTCTAAATATGAGAAGACTAATACTCTATTAAGTAAAAAGACAATGCGAATTCAGGTGAGTTCAGCAAGCATAGTATAATGCAGATCAAAATATACATCAGAAATATTATATATAGTACATGAGTAGCGAACACACGTGTAATGAAGTATAGTGATGGCTAATTATGGAATTAAAACTTATCTTTGATAATGCAAGTACAACTGAAATTCACAACGTGCATAATTAGATGTCATTAGGACCACAGACATGTTGACAACAATTTGCAATATAAGCTCTCTTCAAAATCCTTTGAACCATCATAGATTCTGTAGCAGCTTGCCTGCAGTTTAGTCAACAATTATTAAATTAAGATACGATTGGCAGGCAAATGATGCTTATAATAATCAAGGGATTAGAAAGTACATGATCAGGGACTTAGTGCTGATTAGGCACTTACCATGTGTTTACACCAACTTTGTATGGGTGAAGCCTCCTCAAATGCCTTAAGAACTATACAGATTGTCATACAGATTCCACAAGATAATTATCTGGATCAAGGGAGTATAAAAACAATATATTTTAGAAACAATGAAATAGCAAGAAATCAATATAACAATATTAGGTTTGATGACCGTGGGACTAACAATGTATATCAAAGTATATTCAACACTATTGTGCGACTTAAAACTTATCTTTGAGTCTTGCTAAGCAACTGTAAGTACCAAACTGGATAACATTGGTACTTACTTAGTTAAAACATGTCACAACATGTTCACAACCACAGCTCTTTTCATATTCAGGCTACCTGTAAAACAACATAGTAGCTTAATCAGGAACCTTATTATATTTCAGACTAATTTGATTAATCAATGTAATTATGAGAAGGAAATAGTAATAATATGCAACTAGCACGTATATTGATATCACTATGCATTAAGTAGCACAACTAAAACTTTTAGTATTCCAACTTGAATTATATTCACCATTTTCCAATGTTGTCTCCCAATCTTGGATGGGAATGCTCTACTACTATATAATCAACATAGAGATATTCTTATTCTCTCTGAAGCACCACCTAAACAAAATTGGAATTTAGCCAATTCATCTCCCGACGAACACATGAAGAAAATTACATCTTCAACCACAATTGGAGCAAAGCGGAAGCAGAACAGCAACAACCAAGGTAATACTATATACTGTTAAAGTAATTATACTATTTTGTGTTAGAGTATATCCCTAAAGACTATCTCAAAGCATATAAACTATGTGTATGTGTTCTTGGCCCAAAAAATTAATGGCACAAATTAAATTCCAGTATATAGATGTTGTGATAAACAAATTTCAGTATACAGTAAGATGATTTCTAAAAATTAGTTCTATAAGCTGCCATTTTAGATAGATATATATACACCATACTTAGATATGAAAACGTAGAAGAGATAGGGTTAGAAATCCTTACCCAACTTGGTATAAATCCTAGAAATCGTGTAGGAGAACACCCATTTCTGCCTTGGTCCACCGTTGAGCATCACACACAGTTATTACCACCAAGCTTCGATCTCTGTCTACCCATGACTTCCGACGAAGTATAGTGTTCATCTTTAGAGGACGATAGACCCGTTGATAACTCCGAATCGGGGTTTTGACTATGGAGTTAACACTCAGATTGAGAGTATTGTGGAGACGTATGCGTCAGTTGATGCTTCACAGAAACATCATCTTCATCGCGAATCCATAGTATAGAGGGGTCGAGACTGACAAATCGAACCCTAACCAGAGTAATCAACTCCATTTGTAGTCAGAGAACCCACAGTGGGATGAGTGAATTGAGCTCAGAATCGAGCCTTCTAAGTGTGTAGGAAAGGGAAGGGCAGCTGTGAACATCACCGTCTCAGGCCAGCTGTGAACATCACCGCAATTCTAATTATTATTATTATTATTATTATTATTATTATTATTATTATTATTATTATTATTATTATTATTATTATTATTATTATTATTATTATTATTATTATTATTATTATTATTATTATTATTATTATTATTATTATTATTATTATTATTACTATTATTACTATTATTATTATTATTACTATGATTATTATTATTATTATTATTATTATTATTATTATTATTATTATTATTATTATTATTATTATTACTATTATTATTATTATTATTATTATTATTATTATTATTATTATTATTATTATTATTATTATTATTATTGATATTAAACTACATGTATTATTATTTAGGGAGTGATATTATGTTGTCATAAAATTGTTTAATTGTGCATCGCATAAATATTATTATTATTTAGTCATAATAACATCACCGCATCGCAGTGCGCATAAATATTATTATTATTATTATTATTATTATTATTATTATTATTATTATTATTATTATTCATTTTATAGTTTAATTGTTTATTGTTTATGTATTACAACTTCATGTACTCAATTGTTTATTATAATTGTTGGTAATTAATATTAATTTTAATTATTATTATATCTTTATTATTTTTTTTTAATCTTATAGTAATATTACTATTGTTATTATTTGATAATAATAATAATCATTATTATTTCTATCATTACACTTTTAAATGTTATTATTAATATTTAGGCAATTATGAAAGTAATATTATTAATGTTCTACTAAAAAATGAGATTAAGCTATGACTAAATTTTAAAGTATTAGTAATACTTTAACATTATATTTGTGATTATACAAAATAATAAACGTCATTATTGACATCCTATTATTGAATAATAAAGTAGATCTCGGTATGAGTAACAAAAATGGGTACACCAAATAATACATGTGTAGTGATAACTTTTTTTTTTTTTTTTTTTTTTTTTTTTTTTTTGTACAGAGAATGAAGATATCACTGTCAATGGTGAAGCGTACATGCCGTCCTTTGAATCTACCAAGAATACAAAAATGGGTACACCGCTAATTGGTGTTTTCCAAAGTTCGCTAAGTACGCCTTTAAGTATTCTTACAAATGGTAAGTGTTTTCATTTGGAACAATTCACTCCCTTAATGAAATTGTTGTTAATATTAGTTGTCACTGCACTTGACAGGTGACACTGCGGTTCGAACGACAATACAGACTACCCCAATGCAAGATTTTAGTAGCAGAATGCCATTAAGCAACATATCAAATAGTAATTAGCTCAACCAATATTGTAAAAATATTTTGAATAAATTCTCTAACAATCAAATGGGATAATTAATATTCTAACGTGTGTTTTGTACGCCTGTTCTATATTAAAGCAAATTTAACTCGAGCTACCAGGGACCGTGATAAATCACCGAGAACCAAGCGCCATAATCATTCGTTTGACTTAAATAGATCACCAGTCTCGCAAGGTAATAAATTTGAAATTGAGTAAATAATCTATACTCATCTGGGTTAACTGCTACTTGATTATAATCTTTGCTACCTTAATTCACAGCTTCTTCTCCGGGACGAACGACAATACAGACTACCTCAACGCAAGATTTTAGTAGCAGAATGCCATTTAGCAACATATCAAATAGTAATAATCTCAACAAGTATATTGTAATAAGATTACTATAAATTTATTGTGTAGTCAAATGGAATACTTAATAGTCTAACAAGTCGTTCTACAATATCTTTTTAATTAAAGCAAATTGCGGTACAGTTAATGGGGACCGCGACAGACCAACTACATCCAACTGTCAGAATCGTTGCTTCGACTTAAATCGAACCCCAGATTTGCAACTAGGTATAAATATATTACGAGGACGAGTTGCTTATTACATAGTCAATATTAAATTATAATGTTTAAGTAAATATTTAATAATCATGTAATATATTTTATAATCGTTTGTGTAGGATTTGAAAGTAATTGTTGTATTACAAATGACAACAACATGCAAATAGACGTGGTAGTGCCGGAGACTGAACCCATCGAGCATTGTCGAAATTTGATATCAGATTTTCAGGAAGTTGTTGAACAATTACATGACAATGTGCCCTCAAAAAATGGTGAGTTCATATTAAATGTTGTCGGACGAATACATACTATCTTTGTACGACAATGGATTATATTATTTTGTTAAATATGAACTAATATAAATGTATTTTTTTTTAGACTATTATTTTGATTGTGGTGATCCAGAGTATGTTTGCGAGCATTGTAATGCATTTTTTTGGTACAATGAACGGTTAAGCAATTCAAGGTCATGTGACAGGCCTAAATACTCCGCATGTTGTGTGAATGGTAAGATAAAGTTGCCATTCATGACAAAGCCTCCTCAAAAGTTGTTTGATCTATTCTTTATATCAAGTGATAAAAACAAATGTTTTTTGAAGAATATAAGGTCCTATAACAACATGTTTTGCTTCACGTCAATGGGTGGAAAAATTGATAGAACTATTAACAACGGAACATTGCCGCCTATATTCCGTATAAATGGTCAAAATTTCCATCGCATTGGAAGTTTATTGCCTTCACTTGGCACTCAACCTAAATTTGCACAATTATACATTCACGATACAGAGAATGAGATAGAAAATCGCTTCAACTCTTTCAGGTATAATATTCTGTGTTAGTAAACTCTTTTGGGCCTCTCATTGGTTAATACTTAAAATCTTATATTATATATTCTTATTTTTTTAGGGCGGAAACCAATGGTTCTACATTGCATCTTGATGTAGTTCATGACATTAAGCAAGACCTAGATGAGCACAATGTTTTGGTTAAGTCATTCCAAATGGCCAAGTCGTTTATGGAATCTAATCCTAAAAGTGAAATTAGAATGAGATTAATAGGGAAGAGGTCTAAAGATGCCAGAACGTATGCGCTACCAACTACTTCCGAGGTTGCTGCTCTCATTGTTGGAGAGTTAGACCCTTGCATGGGTGAACGTGATATTGTGGTCGAGTCTAAATTTGGAATGCTTAAACGAATAAGTGAATTAAACCCAGCGTATCTACCATTGCAATACCCAATTTTATTTCCATATGGAGAGGATGGTTTTAGGGAAGATATACATTTTGCAACACATGGTACTAAACAAAATTTTGCAAGAAAGAGTGTTTCACAAAGAGAGTACTTCGCGTTCCGTATTCACGAAAGATCAAATGAGATCTCAACTATAATGTACGCTAAAAGGTTATTCCAACGATTCTTGGTTGATGCGTATACTATGGTTGAATCTTCGAGGTTGCTATATATTAGGTCAAATCAAAAAGCTTTGAGGTGTGAGGCGTACAAAGGTCTCTCTGATGCGTTGACCCGAGGTGAAGTTCAACCTAGCTCTCAAGGTAAAAGAATAATGTTACCTTCAAGTTTCACGAGAGGAGCAAGATACATGATACAAAACTACCAAGACGCCATGGCAATTTGCAGATTTATAGGTTATCCAAATCTGTTTATTACTTTTACATGTAATCCTAAATGGCCGGAGATTCAACGCTTTTTGGAGAAAAGAAATTTGAAAGCTGAAGATCGTCCGGACATTGTTTGCCGAGTTTTCAAGATGAAGCTAGACTGCTTAATAAAAGAAATAAAAAATGGGAAACTGTTTGGTCCGGTAAGGGCAGGTGCGCTCTGCATTTTCTTATAACTGCCTTTTTTCATAAAATACTTATTAATACGAATCTTAGAACTCACATCATTTAATTGTTTTTGCAACAGTAATATACACAATTGAGTTTCAGAAACGGGGTCTTCCACATGCTCACATATTACTGTTCCTACAAGGGACGAGCTGCTTTGCCAATCTTGCTTTTATGGACACGATCATTTCGGCCGAGATCCCAGACAAGCTGATGGACATTGAGTATTACAAAGCTGTCGAAGAATTCATGTTGCACGGCCCGTGTGGTGTTGCTAGGAATAATTCACCGTGCATGGTAAATGACAAGTGCTCGAAGCATTTTCCAAAAAGATATATTGATGCATCCCATTTTGACCAGGATGGTTACCCGTTGTACCGAAGAATGGATGATAAGAGGACAATAAAAATATGGAATAGAGTTGGACAATAGGTATGTTGTACCACATAATCGATACTTGCTCTTGAAATACAAAGCCCACATTAATGTAGAGTGGTGTAACCAATTTAGGTCAATCAAGTACCTATTCAAGTATGTCAACAAGGGTAACGACCGTGTAACGGCTGAGTTTTATAAGACTACGATGGATGAAGCTGGTAATGAGATGGTGGATGAAATAAACATGTACTATGATTGCAGGTACATCTCTGCATGCGAGGCAGCTTGGAGGTTGTTTAGTTTTGAAGTCCAGTACAGAACTCCACCGGTTGAGCGACTAAGCTTTCACTTGCCTGACTGCCAATCAGTTGTGTTCCAAGACGATGATACGATTGATCATGTCATGAATAGAGAGACCGTTGGGCAAAGTATGTTTAATGCATGGTTTGTAGCCAACCAGAAGTTTAAAGAAGCGAGCTTATTAACTTACATTGAGATGCCTACCAAATTTGTGTGGAAAAAGGACATCCGTGAATGGCATCCAAGAAAGAAGGGTTTCTCAATTGGTCGGATATTGTATGTACCACCAGCTTCAGGAGAAATTTATTATTTAAGGTGTCTATTGAACATAGTCAATGGTCCAAAAGGTTTCCAAGATATTATGACAGTTAATGGTGTTGAGTACTTGACCTTTAGAGATGGATGTTATGCTCATGGATTGTTAGACGATGATAAAGAATACATTGATGCTATAAATGAAGCAAGCTACTGGTCAACTGCATATTCATTAAGGAAGCTATTTGTTGTCTTACTAATATCCTCATCAATTATTAGGCCCGAAAATGTTTAGAATCAAGTGTGGCAACATTTGTCTGAAGATGCTCAACACTATCAAAGAAGAATATTAAAACAACCAGGTAATGTACATTTTTTATGATACAATAATAAATTTCTTAGGTTATATTTAAAACTTTCTGACCGTTGGCATCGTAACAGATTTGATCTTAACAGAGGAAGAGAAAAAGAACTTTGCATTGTTGGAATTGGAAAACCTATTGGGGCAACAAAATAAGTCTTTAAAAGACTATCCTCCGATGCCAATACCAAGTACAGATAATTCAAGGTTGTTTCAGAATCGGTTGGTTTTTGAAGAGTTATGTTACAATCGCGAGCAGTTGAAAGAAGATGCTGAAGTGCTGTGTGCCAAACTAACTGAGGAATAGAGTCTCATCTATGATACGGTTATACAAGACATTGTAGACGGTAAAGGTGGCTTATTTTTTGTTTATGGTTACGGTGGAACAGGAAAGACTTTCTTGTGGAGAGCGTTGTCAGCTACAATCCGATGCAAATGTCAGATCGTTTTAAATGTGGCATCAAGTGGCATAGCTTCTTTGTTGTTACCAGGTGGCCGAACTGCTCACTCAAGATTTGCAATACCTATTGCAATAAACGAAGACTTAACCTGTAACATTAAGCAAGGTAGCGACCTGGCTGAATTGTTGATAAAGACGAGTTTGATAATATGGGATGAAGCTCCTATGATGCACAAACATTGCTTTGAAGCCTTAGATCGAACTATGTGGGATTTGTTGCATTTTGTAGACCCGTGTAGTGAAATGAAGACGTTTGGTGGTAAAACAATTGTTTTGGGTGGAGATTTCCGCCAAATTCTCCCAGTAGTTCCAAAACGTACAAGGCAAGATATTGTTTCTTCAGCCATAAATTCATCATATCTATGGGATAGTTGCAAAGTTTTAAGGTTGACTAAAAACCTCAGACTAAGTTCGGTACCCAACGGTGGAAACCGGCAGGCATTACAAGAATTTGCCGATTGGATTGCTAATGTCGGTGATGGAAAACTGGGTGGGCGGAATGATGGTTTCGCAGAGGTTGAAATTCCAAAACACATGTTACTGTCATCCAGAGGGGACGATATTAAAACAATTGTGCACAGTACATTTCCTATGTTTGCAAATGGAAACGCCAACCCCGAGCATCTGCTAGCTCGTGCTATATTAGCTCCAACGCTCGACATGGTCAACGCCGTCAATGACTATATGACTGAGTTGCATAATGCCGAAAGCAGGTCGTACTATAGTTCAAACGCAGTATGCAAAGCCGATGGCGACAACGGCATACTTGGAGATGTACACACACCGGAATTTCTAAACAGCATTAGGGTTTCAGGTCTACCAAATCATACACTGACTTTGAAAATCGGTTCACCGGTAATGTTAATGAGAAATATTGACCATTCTCTTAGTTTGTGCAATGGAACTCGGTTGATAATTACAAAGCTAGCAGACCATGTTATTGAAGGCGAGATTCTGACCGGACCTAACAAAGGTACAAAAGTGATGATCCCCCGAATGTCAATGTCACCCTCCGATCCAAGATTGCCGTTCAAGTTTCAACGAAGGCAATTCCTATTAATGCTTTCATATGCAATGACCATAAACAAAAGTCAAGGACAAACGTTGAGTCATGTTGGTTTAATACTAAAGAAATCGATTTTTGTACACGGTCAGTTGTACGTAGCTGCATCTCGGGTTAACAATCCAGACGGTCTCAAAATATTGATAGTCAAAGACCCAAGTTCAACTACTACATCAACCACTAATGTTGTATATCATGAAGTTTTCAATAATTTGTAATTTTGTAAAGTTCTCTTTTCTTAGTACCATCACCTTGCAACTATTTGTAATATACCATTTTCATATTGTTTTTGTTGAATTCCCACACATATTTCATTTATATGTTATAAATTATAACCGCATTATTTCACACAATTTATAATATAACATACACACAATTAATAATTTTTAATTTACATACCGTGCAGCGCACGGGTCAAATACTAGTTTATATATATATATAGATATAGATTACCATAATAATTACACACAAGAATGAAAGAAAAATTATGAGAATAATTACCTCTAATAAAAATTAGGAAATTATATTAAAAAATAATTTATATAATAAGGTAAGTATAATTAATTTTGTGCCAATAATATTATATATTAAATATAAAAATATATATGTATATAAATTACCATATTAATTACAGCGAAAAAGGCACAAATATATACGGAATAAATCTTATTGCTATAGAATTAACATTGTTTATGGTAAAAGGCACAAACATAGTACGGAACAAATTAGGTAGAATTTTATGGTAAAAAGGCACAAATAAAATTAGTACCGAAAAAGGCACAAATATATATTGAACAAATTACTATGTTAATAATTACGAAAGAAATCTTATTGCTATAAAATTGTCACAAATATATACGGAAGAAATCTTATTATCACAAATAGTAATTTTATTGCCTAATAGAATTTGTCAATTATTAAACATTGATTATGGTAATTATTGTATGACATTTAATACTAAAATTATTAGGTTGAATTTTTATAATTAAGGTATAATATTATTAAATCAAATTTATTAAAAATAATGTGTCCACAATATAAAATAAATTATACTTGTCTTAATAATTATTTATTAATATAAATATACAATTATAAATTTGTATAAGAAAAACACAGAAACTTCTGGTTAAAAAAAAAAAATCTCTCCCATTTCTTTTTTCTCTTTCCTCAACATCACATTCCCAATCTCTCTGAAAAAAGGCAAAGTAGGATGAGAAAAGTCCTTCATCTAAACCGTCCTCACCCCTCAATTCGATTTAGCTTTTGTTTGATTGCTGTTTTGCCCAGCGAACCACATAAACCCGTAACGCTACTTGTTGAAGTAGAGCCTCTTTAAGTATCTTCAAGCTCATACCAGACGATATAAAATGCAAAACATATTGAAGTACGGGGGAATATAGTTAGAAAAAGCTAGAAAATTCATACGAAAAGAAAGTAGAGAGATAAGTCTAAGATTCTTTGATTGATGAGACAACGAAACTGCAAGGCAGCTCTAGTATTTGTTTCTCAGAATTGAAATGATGGTTTAGTACTTTGATTAACAGATCATAACATCTCTTAATTAATGTTTGTAAATGGGAGATTTCTCAGGTTCGGGTGGACGAACCATAAGGGGGCCTAAGTGGTCTTATAACAAAAACAAACCTTATCAAGATGGTCACAATAGCAAGCACTCAAAGGATCGGGAGCTTCACAATCCTTATTTGTCTTGCATGGCAAATCATTATTATTCTTTGCTTCACCACCACTCCAAATACCTGCAATCATTATATCAACTCACAATATTAGTGTTTTCACACATCTAATAAGCATATATGTTTTCTCTTATATTTTTAATGTAGACTCTTAGAATATATCATTGTGAAGTTGAAGATCTGATTTTACCAGAGAAATTAATTTAATATAGGTATATAATATACCCATAGTAAAATATTTTATGGGTGAAAGCTATAAAAGATGAATGGACTTACATGAAGCAACCACCAACAAAAGGAAGAGACTTGAAAAGAGTTTGGAAGCAATGAAGAAGATGATATTGGTCTAAAGAGATTGATAGTGATGATAATATATATATATATATATATATATATATATATATATATATATATATATATATATATATATATATTGGTTAATATTTTGACTGAATTTGTAAAAAGGATATACTTTTGGTAACAACTTAATTGGAGGAATTAATTATTATTATTATTATTATTATTATTATTATTATTATTATTATTATTATTTATTAATTAATTAATTAATTAAATTTGGATATTATATAAATGTCCTTAAGTTTTGGGGGGAAAATTTGTGAAGGAGGATTTTACTTTTATAGATATATATATATAGATATAGATATAGATATGTCAACAAGTACATTTTATTGTATTTTTGAAGAAAAAAATAAGTATTTAAGTAGAATTTTTAGTTTATATATAATTTTAGAAAAAAAAAGTTTTACTTAAATAATTATGGGAAACTAAAATATTGGGATATTTGTGTAAAATTGAGTTAATGAGTAACACAACAATTGAAAATTTTATATCAAATGTGACAAAAATAATATTTAATAAATTAAATGTGAAAAAATGACTTAATAACCTTGGAGCTAAAAATCAAAATAATTCAATATTTTTTTATCTACACAAAGAGAATGGAGGTAGTAATTGATAGTAGCGGTCATCATCGAGGGACAAGTCATTATTATTGATTCAGGGCCTTAAAGGTTTTCAAAAATATTTTAAAGTTTTAAATTTATATAAAAGAAGAATTAAAATAGATGAAAGGTCTCTAATAATAAGGCCTTCTTTTTTTTTTTTCAAAAAGTAATATCTACTATACTAATAAGAGCCCAAGAGAGTTAGGCCTATAATGGGTAGAAAAAATGGCGGTCACAGATTTTAATCAAATGAATGACTCAGATTGATTAAAAGATTGATCAGATTTAAATTTTACACTAAAATTTTCTAAAATACCCACACACCGTTACTAATTCCGTTAAAATTTTAAGAATTGCCGTTAGTTCACCGTTAACTTACTCATTGATTTCAATAAAAAAAGGTCTTAGGTTCGAACCTCATCCCAATCAAAGTTGGCATAATTAGTACTCTATTTTACTCTTATTAAATTATATAAATAATAATTTAGTAGTTACAACAAAAAATAATAAATATGCATTTCTTTAATTTAGAATTATGTGTCCACAATGTCTTTATTCGAAAAAAAAAAAAATTATTCATTATCAATAAATTAAATAAGAAAAATAATTTTATTAGTTATATTGTCTTTATTTTTCTTCAATAGAAAAATTCTTTATATTCAAATTTATTAATTGATTATATTCGCTACATTATCCTTACAATGTCTTTATTCAGTGAAAAAAAATTATTAATTATCAAGAAATTAATTAAAAGAAATATTTTCATTAGTTATATTGTCTTTATTTTTCTCAAATGTAAAAATTTTTACATTCAAATTCATCAATTGATTATATTTACTACATTATCTATTATCTTTTTTGTGCACTATTTTTCTAATTAAATATCACAGTTATAATACAAAATAATGCTATATATTTATTTACCAAGTATTCTATTAATACCATGAAAAAATTAAAAAAAATATAATTAATAAAGCCAACCATATTAACTACTTGAGAGATTTTGTGACAAAGAGAGTATTCAAATCATACAACAAATTGAAGTGAGAACTACCTCGCTATGTCCTTGTTTGACAATCAGCAGTTAGCGGTTAGCTTAGCGGATTTGACCAGCGAATTTATTTAATTATTAACATTGGGTAGAAAAAATGACCGCCAAATTATTAAATCAAATGAATGGTTCATATTGTTCAGGTTTTAATTTTTTTCTTTTAAGATTTTATAATTTATCCTTAATTATATGATTATCCATTTAACTTTTCCGTTAATCCACCGTTAGTCTAATTCTAATATTAAAGTCTAATATAGAATTATAATTACACCATTAATCTAATTCTAATATTAAAGTCTTAATAGAACTTAACCACAAATCCTAATGTCGGAATCTCCTCAAACAATATTAGTATATATTTAATATTTTATGCCCTAATTTTTATTTGTTCTCCCTTATGTCCCGTATTTGATTTCAACCATACCTATACAATTATTTTATTGACAATTATAATCAATCTTGACTATATTATCTTGCATTTGTAAACTTGGAATTACCTATTTAACCCGCACGGGCGTAGCTCAATGGTTTAGTGGGTAGTATTTGGGAGAAGAGACCAAGGTTTGAACCTCGGCGGCGGCAGTGCGAGAATTATGTCCAAAGTGGGCAGATTCCTTGTGCGTATCAGCATTTGGCCCTGTCTGCTGAACCATTGAGTCACCTTGATTTACAATTCCCACAATGCTCTGTCGGGTCAGAGTGTGGGGGCCCTTGGGGTTAGGGCCTCAACCTTTGGGAGAAGAATTACCTATTTAAATACGCAAATTCAACCTTCAATTATCTATGCATGAACAATTTCAATATAATCCTACCTTAATATACTTTAAATACTTATTTAAAAAAAAAACATTGGGCATTATCCCAATCGCGCAATGCGCGTAAAAAACTAGTTACTTTATAAATGTGATATATATAGTCAATAGTTAATATATATTTTGTTCATTGAATTTGACCAAAATAATTGTTGCATTTACCACACAATTTAACATCTTTTTTATTAAACAAAAAATTAATACAATTGTAAAATATTGTTTGTAACATAATTTTAGGAACATTAATTCTTTTTTATTATATACATATATATATTTTTTAATGAAATGTTATTTTTAATTTTCTATTATGACTTTATGCTTTGTGAAGCAAACTTTCCGTGAGAGTAACACAAAAGAACTAGTACAAAATCATCATCATTATTCTGTGAATCATATTATATATTAAGGGTGTATTTAGTTGATGGGTTTTGCTCATAGGAATGAGTATGAAAGTGATTGTTGTTGTTTGATTGATAGGTTTTTAGAACACTACTATAGGTTTCTAATACCTCATCAATCGAAAAACTCATATCCAAATAAAATAAGGGTTTCATTCCCCTATTCATTCTCAAGCACTACTATTAGTAATCATTCTCATTTCATCCTACTACCGAACATGTTAAATATTTTCACCAAAATCTATTACCATTACCAAATATTTGATACTCATTCCGATTTCGATTCCCATGTACGAACCAAACACACCCTAAGTAAATTTACGTTTAGTATACAAATAATGTAATTTTAGTGTATTAAAAATGTACATTATATTTTTTAAAAATTACATTATTCGAGTATTGAAATTACATTATTTTGTATAATGTATATTCACTACACGAATAATGCACTTTTAGTATATTAAAAAATGTACTTTTATTATGGTTTACATAGCACTTTATCACAATAATTTGCCAAAAAAAAAAAGCAAAACATTAATGGGACATGGTAGATACAGCTTGAAAGTTGGAGATTACCTGGAAGGCGGATAGCTGGTCTTTTTAATGTTCCAAACACCCTTCCAAACTCCTTGCATTTCAATTCTTTCCACACAAAATTTTTGGAGTAAATATTATTCCTAATTAACATTTTTCTTTCCTTGAATTCACAATTATACAATTACAAATTAAATTGTCAAATACTCATAAATAAATAAGGTCTAAAATATAGATTGACTTCTACCGAATTTAGTCATAGACTATCGTTTTTTTTTTTTTTTTTGGTAGAAACCACAATGTGGTCCGGGTCTTTCTCTGTCCGTTTAACGGTTCAGGTCCACCCGGTTCGCTCCGAGAGGCACAGAAGCTGGCCCAAAGGGAATCGTCACTTATGGGAATTGAACCCGGGTTATCCCAAAATTCTCCCCCACAAAGAGAGCTCATTTTCCACTTGAGCTACCCTCTTGGGTTATAGACTATTGTTTTTGTCATTTAATATTTTTAGACTATTATTTTTTGGACACTTTTAGTCATTTTCATTACTTTTCTTATTTTTAGTAAGGACATTTTTCTCTCTTCATATTTTTCTTTTATTATTTTTTCGGTTTAACCGGTTTAATTGATGTATAACTTTAGGTAATCTCTGATTTTTAGTAATCATATTTTTCAACCGATTTTTAGTAAAGTCCTAAACCAATTAAACTACTTGAAACTGGAAAAATAACAAAAGAAAAATATAAAAAGACAAGAATTACCTTACTAAAAATATAAAAAGTCATGAGAATGACTAAAAGTGTCCAAAAAAAAAAATAATCTAGGGATGTTAAATGACAAAAACGATAGTCAAAGACTAAATTTGAAATTGTCACCAAAGACAAGGGACCTCTGGTGGAATTAACTTTATAATTATTGTTTGATGACAGATCAATTTTCTAACCTCATTATTGAAGAATTTCACACCTTATTCGTCAAAGAGTGATGCTATATTCCTTTTATGATTTCAGCTCCTAATATCTACTATACTAATAAGATCTACTATATATCTACTATACTAATAAGAGCCCAAGGGAGTTAGGCCTGTAATAGGTAGAAAAAATGGCGGTCAAATTTTTTAATCAAATGAATGGCTCAGATTGATCAGTTTTTAATTTTTCCTTAAGATTTCCTAATTTATCCTTAATGAATATGATTATCCGTTAAATATTATCTTTTCTATTAATTTCTGTTAGTTCACCGTTAACTTATTCATTGATTTCAACAAGAAAGATCTTAGGTTCGAACTCCATCCCAATCAAAGTTGGCATAGTTAGTACTCTATTTTATTCTTATTAAATTAAATAATAATTTAGTAGCTACAACAAAAAATAAATACATATGCATTTCTTTAATTTAGAATTATGTTATGTGTCTACAATATCTTTATTCAAAAAAAAATTATTCATTATCAATAAATTAAATAAGAAAAATAATTTATTATTTATATTGTCTTTATTTTTCTCCAATATAAAAATTCTTTACATTCAAATTCATCAATTGATTATATTCTCTACATTGTCATTACAATGTCTTTATTAAAAAAAAAAGTTATTCATTATCAATAAATTAATTAAGAAAAATAATTTTATTAGTTATATTGTCTTTATATTTCTCCAATGTAAAAATTCTTTACATTCAAATTCATCAATTGATTATATTCACTATATTGTCTATTATATTTTTTTGTGCACTATCTTTTAATTAAATATCAAAGGTATAATACAAAATAATGCTATATATTTATTTACCAAGTATTTTATTAATACCATAAAAAAATTAAAAAAAAAATTAATAAAGCTAATCATATTAACTACTTGAGGAATTTGTTGACAAAGAGAGTATTCAAATCACACAACAAATTGAAGTGAGAACTACCTCACAATGTTCTTGTTTGACAATCAGCAATTAGTGAATTATATTAACGGATTTGACCAGCAAATTATATCAACGGTTGGTAAAAAGATATTTGAAAAAAATTAACTGTTTAGATTAACATGTAAAATGACCTAAGGGTATACATATAATAATAATAATAATAATAATAATAATAATAATAATAATAATAATAATAATAATAATAATAAGGGAAAATGACACTTTTTCTCCCTGAGTTATATACTTATAGTGCTTTTCCCCCCTCAATTATTCAAGTGGCTGTTTTTCCCCCTAAAATGTTAAATGGACATATTTACCCTTAAAATAAATATTTTATTTATTTTTCTTCTCCAACAAATTATGACCATAATTTGGTTCAAACCAAATAAACACTATAGCAACCAAACCGAAATATTCCAATTACAATTTAGAATCAAAACTCGATATTTAGAGTTTATTAAAATCCCGAAACGGACGGTTCATGTTCTGAACTGAAGAAATAAAATACATTTATTGTTGAATTTAGACTATTTTTAAAATAAAAATAAAAATTTTAAAATAAAAATGGTTCAAAATCGCGAATCGGGTCCGGAACCGCCAGTTCAGGGTCAGGATCCAATTTTTTTGATTCATAATTTTAATAAATTGAAATCCAAATATTGGATTCTAGATCTGAATCATAACTGGAAACTTTTAATTTGATTGCTATAGTGTCTGATTCAGTTCGAACCGAATCGTGGTCATCCCTACGTATACGCAATAATTTCAATTATTTTATTGACAATTAAAATCAATCTTGACTATATTATCTTGCATTTGTAAACTTAGAATTACTTATTTAAATACACAAATTCGACATTCAATTATCTATGCATGAACAATTCCAATATAATATTGCCTTTGATATACTTTTAAATACTTATTTAAATAAACATTGGGCATTATCCCAATCGCGCAATGCGCGTAAAAAACTAGTATACTAATAAGAGCCCAAGAGAGTTAGGCCTATAATGGGTAGAAAAAATGGCGGTCACAGATTTTAATCAAATGAATGACTCAGATTGATTAAAAGATTGATAAGATTTAAATTTTACACTAAAATTTCCTAAAATACCCACACACCGTTACTAATTCCGTTAAAATTTTAAGAATCGCCGTTAGTTCACCGTTAACTTAGTCATTGATTTCAATAAAAAAAAAAGGTCTTAGGTTCGAATCTCATCCCAATCAAATTAAAGTTGGCATAATTAGTACTCTATTTTAATCTTATTAAATTATATAAATAATAATTTAGTAGTTACAACAAAAAATAATAAATATGCATTTCTTTAATTTAGAATTATGTGTCCACAATGTCTTTATTCGAAAAAAAAAAATTATTCATTATCAATAAATTAAATAAGAAAAATAATTTTATTAGTTATATTGTCTTTATTTTTCTTCAATAGAAAAATTCTTTATATTCAAATTTATTAATTGATTATATTCGCTACATTATCCTTACAATGTCTTAATTCAGTGAAAAAAAATTATTCATTATCAATAAATTAATTAAGAGAAATATTTTCATTAGTTATATTGTCTTTATTTTTCTCAAATGTAAAAATTTTTACATTCAAATTCATCAATTGATTATATTCACTACATTGTCTATTATTTTTTTTTTTGCACTATTTTTCTAAATAAATATCAAAGTTATAATACAAAATAATGCTATATATTTATTTACCAAGTATTTTATTAATACCATGAAAAAATTAAAAAAATATATAATTAATAAAGCCAACCATATTAACTACTTGAGAGATTTTGTGACAAAAAGAGTATTCAAATCACACAACTAATTGAAGTGAGAACTACCTTGCAATGTCCTTGTTTGACAATCAGCAGTTAGCGCGCAGATTATATTAGCGGATTTGACCAACGAATTTATTTAATTATTAACATTGTGTAGAAAAAATGACCGCCAAATTATTAAATCAAATGAATGGTTCAAATTGTTCAGGTTTTATTTTTTTTTTTTAAATTTTTCTAATTTATCTTTAATTATATGATTATCCATTTAACTTTTTCGTTAAATACCGTTAATTCACCGTTAGTCTAATTATAATATTAACGTCTAATATAGAATTATAATTACACCATTAATCTAATTCTAATATTAAAGTCTTAATAGAACTTAACCACAAATCCTAATGTCGAAATCTCCTCAAACAATATTAGTATATATTTAATATTTTATGCCCTAATTTTTATTTGTTCTCCCTTATGTCCCGTATTTGGTTTCAACCATACCTATACAATTATTTTATTGACAATTATAATCAATCTTGACTATATTATCTTGCATTTGTAAACTTAGAATTACCTATTTAACCCGCACGGGCTTAGCTCAATGGTTTAGTGGGCAGTATTTGGGAGAAGAGACCAAGGTTTGAACCTCAGCGGCGGCAGTGCGGGAATTATGTCCAAAGTGGGCAGATTCCTTGTTCGCACCGACATTTGGTCCTGTTTGCTGAACCATTGAGTCACCGTGATTTATAACTTCCTACAATGCTCTGTCAGGTCAGAGTGTGGGGGACCCTTGGGGTAGGGGACTCAACCTTTGGGAGAAGAATTACCTATTTAAATACACAAATTCAACCTTCAATTATCTATGCATGAACAATTTCAATATAATCTTGCATTAATATACTTTAAAGTACTTATTTAAAAAAAAAACATTGGGCATTATCCCAATCGCGCAATACGCGTAAAAAACTAGTTCATTATATATGGTTGGCTCTATTTGTATTTCGTTAATAAATAATTTGTTTTTTTTTTTGTTTTTTTTTTTCTTTTTTTAATGTGGGATGAAGCATTATAGATCTTGCACCAAAGTGGCTTGTTGTCCACTGGTATTGGATTGCTCCCCTATGTGAGAGGTTTAGGTTTCAAGCCTCAATGTAGGTGTAGATTGTATGAATAGCAAAAATTACAACACATATACATGTTATATATTTATTGATTTTTTAAAATATGATTTAGCTATATAATTTGTGTTCATAGGCACACAATTTTACAACACCAGACATATAAATTAATAACATAAAACACAGTTACTAATTTATTTAGATACAAAATTCATATTCTTAAGGTATAGAATTTCATAACATAAGATACAAAATTTCACAATATAAGACATATATAGTTATATACACATATACCAGGGTCCACAATGCATTGTGAACCCTGGTCGATGTTATACGGATTGGTGGGTTGAATCAAGTCAATCAACCAATTCACATGTAGCCAATTAATATAAAAAGTTTTATTTCCACATCAGATGATGAATATTGAGAGGTAAATTATGAATGAAAAAATAGCATTGGTAGGGAATATCCCGACCGACATAGCTTTACCACGACCGGTGTGCCTTTGTCTTTTTCTTCTTGTCTTTGCTGGTAACAGGTCGGGTTTCTTGTGAAGAACCCGGTCGGGATCCGACCGGGATTTGCCCGAGCGGCAGTGTCGACCACCGAGCGGTAGCCCTTTAGCGAGAGAGCTGACGAGGGACACGTGGCGGCTCCACGCGTTGACAGGCAGGGCACCCGGGACGATGACACGTGGTTGCTACGTGGGAAGCATGCCGAACGGCCGGATTTATGTCTCCGGCTCCGCGGCTATAAATACCCGCGATAGCTACAGTGTGGGGGACTTTTGGACGATCGATAGGTTGTTGTTAGAGAATCCCGACCGCAGTCAGTCGGTACTCAGAGCAACCAAGTAGATTCTACTTAGAGCCTTCACAGTGATCAATAAGAGTTATTTACTTGCTTTAATTGGTCTCGTATTTATTTAATTACCGCTTACATGGAAATTAACACTATCATTTTGGCGCCGTCTGTGGGGACCCGTGCAACAAAGCTATCGTCTTGACGAGCACCTGGTCTCTCATCAATCATGTATCCGTGGGCACAAAACCTCTTCGCCGACGATCAAAGCGGATGCAGCGAGCTCATCCGACCACCAGGCGACTCAGCAGCAAGGTCAGACTATGGACCTCAACCTCAATCTCTCGCCACCCCATCCATCCAATACATACCCGGCCGCCCAACAGCCGGTGAACTACATCCAACCGGGATACCCAACACCCGGTCAACAATACCAGCAGCAGCCGATGATATATCCCGGCCAGTATCCATACCCGGTCCCACCTCAACCGTATGGGTATTGGCCAGGCCAACCGATGTATTACACGCCCCCGGTTGGCTATCCACCTTACACGCCTGCGTACACGGCTCCAGCCGCCGCCCCTCCAGTTTACCCGGCCGCACAAGCAGAGCCGCAGCATCAGCCCGCTTCCCGGGCTCGACGCTCGGATCGTTCGCGGTTGGGGTCGGGGGGTGCTGATGCGATGGAGGCACCACGGCAGGCCCAGCAAGCACCGGAGGTTCCAGCCCGAGCGGAGGACCCCGAAGAAGTTACCCGAGCGGTAGCTTTTGATCGTCTTCGACCGGCGATGCGACAACGTTTGGGGCCCCAAGACCCAAACCGGCAGCCGGAAGATGTACAGATGCAGGAAGCCAGCCATGAGGCTTCATCCGGGCATAGCGGGTCGAGATCTCACCGTCGACGACGCGCTCGGGACGCAGCCCAAGCTGCCCAGGCGGCCGAGCTCAACGAGACCTGAGGATTGCTCTATAACCTCCAGCGGAGTTTGCGCAATTCAGGAACGCGCACCCTGCAATACCCCCGGTCGACCAATCGTCCTTGCTCAGGACGCCTTTCACTACCGAGGTAATGGCTCAGCCCTACCCGCTTGATTTGAAGGTCTCCGGGGAGAAAAGCTATGATGGCCGTACGGACCCTATGTGTAGGGCTTTCTACTCCATGCTCACCGGTCGGGCAGCAGAGTGGTTCCGAACTTTGCAGCCGGGCTCAATTGCTGATTTTAACTCCCTGGCAATCAAGTTTGTGAGGAAATTCATCACCTCCAAGGTGGTGAGGAAGTCCTACATGTACTTGGAGAAGGCCAAGCAGCTTGAAGGGGAAAGCTTGACCGATTTCCTCGTCAAATGGAAAGCAGCGGTCGGGGAGGCCGAGCCCATGGATTATGCGACCGCCACCCACATGCTCCACATTTCCCTCCAGGCGGGTTATTTGTACCAAGACTTCATTCTACACCCCCTGGCCACGTATGAGGAGGCCCTTTGAAGGGTCACAGATTATGCCAACGTCGGCGAGGCGAATGCCGTAAAGCGCTCGCAGGAGGTCGGGTTTTCGTCCCGTAAACCGGCCGGCCGGGCGGAACACCGATCGGGTGATGACCATCCCCGATCTCGCACCAGGCCTGGTGAGTTTAAGGCCCTGACCGATCCGCAGTGGAGGCCATGCTGTACGCTCAGTCCTGCAATCTCATTAAACTCCCCCATCCCGATCAAGACGGCCTTGACAAGAGTAAGCATTGTGCTTACCATCGATGTGCCGGGCATGACACTCAAGAGTGTACCCACTTGCGCCAACTCTTGGAGGACCTGCTCAATCTTGGAAAGTTGGACAAGTGTGTGGGGAAGAGAGAAGACACCAAGAAGAATATCGATCGGAGAGATCACTAGCGCTCCCATCACCGTTCCGATCGTTCTGATCGTGAGGGACGCTCCGATCGGTCAGGTCAGGACCGAAGAGACGATCGTCGTGATGACCGACGGGACCTTGACCCCCTGTCTAGCAGCCGACTGGCGGGGAAGCCGACCATCCACATTATTTTTGGTGGATTGGACGATGCTTCGCGATCGAGGGGTAATTGCCCGGTCGCCATTGTAAATTCCTGGGACACCGGGAAGAGGTAGAAGATGGAGCCCATAAACTTCACCCTCGAAGATCAACCCAGCAGCGGTGACCACGGCATGGAGGCGCTCGTGGTCACGATTGATGTCAAAGGGACGGATGTCCAGAGGGTTATGGTGGACACTGGTAGCAGTGTGAACGTCCTTTATTTGGACGTGTTTGAAAAGCTTGGACTTGACAGGAAGGAGCTGACTCCGGTCGGTGTACCACTGTCGGGATTTACAGGGGCGCTCATTTACACTGAAGGGAAAATAATGCTCCCAGTCGAGATCGGCACATCTCCAAAGTCGATAAAGACGGAGCTGGAATTCGTTGTGGTCAACCTCCATTGTGTCCACAACATTATTTTGGGCCGACCCGCAATAATGAAGATTGGTGGGATAATTTCAATGCCTCACCTGTGTATGAAATTCCCCACCCCCAATGGGGTCGGTGTGGTCCACGGCGACGTCCAATCCGCCCGAAAGTGTTACACCCGAGCGGTCAACAGACGTGACTCCGGTCCGTCTTCCCGGGTGAACACCATTGCCAAGGAGGAGGCAAAAGATCGGAAGGAACAACCTGAGCCTTCCGAGGAAATAGAGGAAGTTCTCCTGTCCGAGGACCGACCGGACAGGAAGATTAAGATAGGCCTGGCCCTTACCCCCGAGCTCCGAGCGGAAATATTGGCCATACTTTGGGAGTATGCCGACATCTTTGCATGGGGGCCCGAAGACATGCCCGGGATCGACCGATCGGTAATCTGTCACAAGTTGGCCGTCGATCCCGCAGCGAAGCCGGTCGTGCAGAAGACCCGGCATCTTTCGTCCGATCGCCGTGAATTTGTCAGAGAAGAGGTCAAAAAGATGGCGGCGATCGAGCACATCCGGCCGGTAATCTATCCCGAGTGGGTGGCCAATATTGTTCTTGTCCCTAAGCCCCCAGCTTGGATAATGTGCATTGACTTCACCGACCTCAACAAGGCCTGTCCGCTTGACCTGTATCCTCTACCGAGTATCCATCAGATGGTCGACGAGACGGCCGGGGCCGAGTTGATGAGCTTCATGGATGCATTTAAAGGGTATCATCAAATAATGATGCACCATGAAGATGAGAGCAAAACAGCCTTCGTGACCCCGAATGGGCTGTATTGCTACCGAATGATGCCGTTCGGCCTCTGCAACGCGGGAGCGACCTATCAGAGGATGGTCAATATGCTCTTCGTCGATCTTCTAGGCCGAACGATGGAAACTTACATTGATGACATGCTGGTTAAGAGTCGGGACCGATCCGACCACACTCGGGACCTCCGGGAGTGCTTCCAGATCATGAGGAAGTACCAGTTGCGGCTGAACCCGACCAAGTGCACATTTGTGGTTCAGACCGGGAAGTTCCTCGACTACATGAAGACCAAGAGGGGAATCGAGCCCAACCCGGCCAAAGTGAAAGCGATTCTGGACATGCAACCACCTTTTACCGTTCGGGAAGTCCAGCAATTGACCGGTCGGTTGGCAGCTCTCAGCCGGTTTCTCTCTAAGTTAGCCGAGCGCGCTTTACCTTTCTTCAAGATATTGCGTAAAGTCAATGGGTTCGTCTGGGACGAAGAATGCCGAGCGGCTTTCGATGAGCTAAAGGAGTACCTCATGTCACCCATTGTGCTCTTGAAGCCCGAGCTCGGAGAAGAGCTAGACGTGTACCTCGCCGTCTCAGATCGTGCAGTAAGCGCAGTATTGTGCCGAACCGATCCGAAAGGAGTCCAGCGACCGGTGTACTATGTAAGCCACGCGCTACATGGTCCCGAGCTCTGGTACACCCGGCTAGAGAAGGTCGTCTACGCCTTGTATATCGCGGCGAAGAAGCTGGCTCTCTACTTCCAAGGTCGAGCGATTCGCGTTTTGACCAATCAGTCGATCGGGCCAGTCCTCCGAACTGCTTCATCATCCGGTCGCCTACTCAAGTGGGCGTTAATGCTGACCCAATACGCGATCGAATACCGACCAAGACCAGCCATCAAAGGTCAAGCCCTTGCAGATTTCTTGGTCGAGTGCACCGCCTGGGATACCCGACCTCCCGAGGTCGCGGATCCCGAGGCTGAGTGGTGGTCGCTGGCTACTGACGGGTCAAGTAGCAAGAAAGGGGCAGGAGGAGGAGTGGTGGTCACGAGCCCGAAAGGATTCAAAGTCTATTTCGCCCTCATGTATCAGTTCCATCCGACCAACAATGAAGCCGAGTACGAAGCCTTTGTTAATGGCTTACAATGTGCTCGGGACTTGGGGGCTGAATACATTCGAGCTCAAACGGACTCCGCACTCGTGGTCGGGCAAGTTCTCAGGGATTATGAAGTGAACGGAGAACGTCTACAACTATACCGAGACCTGGCCATGGAGAAGCTTACCCAGTTCCGGGGGTACACCGTCCGACACATACCCCGATTGGATAATGCCGATGCGGACATCTTGTCCAAGTTAGCCCAAGACACCCCGGAACACATGTCGAAGATAGCTCGGATTCTGGTGATCCCAAGACACAGCATCCATCGCTTGCCGGTCAATCCAATCCAACCGGTAGAAGATAATTGGATCACCGATCTGAAGGACTTCCTCGAGCACGGTTGACTTCCAGACGATCCCCAGCGTGCTCGGAAGGCCAAGCTTAGAGCCCCGAGGTTTCAAGTCTTGGACGGTCGTCTTTACAGGCGATCGTATGGAGGCCCTCTTATGCGTTGCTTGACCGCATTTGAGGCCGATTTGGTAACGAAGGAATTGCATTCGGGTATTTGTTCTTCACATCAAGGAGGCCGATCGTTAGCTCGTCGTATCATGCTTATCGGGTATTATTGGCCGTCTCTCCAGCTAGACTGTGAAAAGTTGGCTCGGGAATGTGAGACGTGTCAATTGTTTGCCCGGATGCCTGGACGACCGGCAACCTTCTATCAACTGGTCATGACTGCGATTCCCTTCGCTAGGTGGAGGGTAGACATCTTGGGACCCTTCCCTCAGCTCTCCGGTCGGAGAAAGTTTGTAATTGTTGCCATTGATTACTTCTCCAAGTGGATAGAAGCCGAGCTGTTAGCCACGATCACCTCTCAGCAATGTGCTCGGTTCCTTTGGCGCAATGTGATTTCCCGCTTTGGCGTGCCTGTGCATCTCATCAGCGACAACGGCCGCCAATTTGTAAGCCAGTATTTCTAAAATTTCTTGGCCACGATCGGGACGACCCACATCTGGTCGTCGGTGGCTTACCCGCAGGGGAATGGACAAGTAGAAAGTGCCAATCGGCCGATTTTGGAAGGTCTAAAAAAGAAGCTACACTCGGCTGGTCGTAGTTGGGCCGATGAGTTGCCATATGTACTGTGGACTTATCGGACGACCCCGAGAGAGGCAACTTTGGAGACCCCTTTCGCCCTGGTTTATGGAGCAGAAGCCCGACTCCCGATCGAGGCTTGGATCCCGACCGACCGAGAATGGACTTACAACGCGGAGGAGAACGAATACGCGATGGTCGTGGATCTCGATGGGGTCGAGGAGAAAAGAGAGCTAGCCGCTCGGCGTATGGCCGAGTATCAGAAGAGAGTCAAGAGTTCAAAGGACGTCCGGGTCAACCCTCGTTATTTTCAGGTGGGAGATTACGTTCTACGACAAAGGGAGGCCAGTCAACCTTTGGAAGGCGGGAAACTAGCTCAGAATTGGGAAGGGCCATACATCATCAGTGCTGTCATACGGACGGGAACGTACCGACTGGAGACAACAACTGGTCGGGTAATCGAGGGGACTTGGAATTCCGAGCACCTCGTCATGTTTAGGCATTAGCCTATTTTTTGTAATCTTTAGACGAAGTGGGGGCTCGACTTGCAAGTTAGTCCCGATCGTCATGTATATTTAAATTTATTGTTGTAAATATTTGTTTAACCGCCTGTGAGCGGGAGGGTTTAATGTATATATGATCGGTGATTACTTGACCGTTTGCGCACGGCGGCCCGGTCGGTTATTTTCTTTACCTTCATTGCACGCAGGACGAGTCAATCGACCGTTCAAATGCACTCCTCTTCGGCGGACAATTGGGTCACGCCACCGATCGGGAAAGCCAGAGCTCCCAGCATAATTCCTCGATCCGTCCAACTTCTTTCCACTATCGCACCCACTCGTGCCTCGAGGGCACAATAGTGTGGGGGTTGGGATGAAGGAAGTGTTGTAGGCCCGTCGCTGGGGAACACCCCGGCCGTGGAGGCTTACCTATTTTCAAAATTTCGACGAGGCCAAGAGATCGGGTAAACTTGATCGGGCAGGCCAGTTTGACGTCGAAACTTTGGATGCACGACCGGGCCATAAGGCCACAAGGTCGGGTGTCGAACAAGTCGAGTAATGCATGACCGGGCCAAAAGGCCATGAGGTCGAGCGTTAAGGGTTCGGCGCGTGTTCGATCGAAAATAAAAATGCGAATAAAAAAAAACGAACGTCACCAGTTGGACAAAAAATGGATTTCATTTAATTAGGAAAGTGCCCGGTACAAACTCGGGACCGGGCTCCCGATCAACGTCTACAAAAAAAAGAGAAGTAAAACTACTTCTGCTTCGTCGCTTCCTTGGCCTCCCCTTTCTTGGAAGCGTCCGCCTCGCTCGGGGCAGCCGCCGCAGGCCCGCTCGGGTCGGCCGCCTTGTCCTTTGGGGCGAACGGAGAGGGACCGGTGTCGACGAGGTCTGGAGGAAGTGCAGACAGAACCAACTGAAGGTCGTCTCCCTCAAGGGCCTGCTCCATTCGTTTCTGGGCCCTCTCGAGCATTTTTCTTTGCTCGGCTTTGAAGGCCCACCGACCAAACGATAGTATTAGGTCTTCCCCGATCTTCGTCCTCCGGGCTGCCGTGAGGAACACCGAGCCCATTTCGTTGTCCTTAAAAACGGACTGGGCCAACTCGTTCGGGTTCTCCAATCGGGCCTTCAGCTCCGCAGCCTCCCCAATCGCCTATTGCGCGACCTTCTCGGCCAGGACTCGATCTTCCTCGCTCTTCTTAAGGTCCTTCTGGACCTTCTCCAGCTCGGCCTGGATGTCCTTGACCTCTTGAAGGCGTCGGGCAGCGGTCTTCTTGTGTCGGTCGGCCTCGTCGGCCAGCATGGCCCGACCTTGAAGGAGCTGGGCCGCTCGGGAAATCTGCAAAACAAGTTATGTTAGCGCGACTGATGACACTTGTGCGTGAAAAGAAATAAGAAGAGGGATTATTTACCTCGGCCAAGTCGAGGCTGATCTTCTCGGCCACCTGGGTCGGGGTTAGCTTGCTCAAATCCTCTCGAGCTGGCCCGACGTTACTAATCCGAGCGAGGACGGATGAACGGCCCTTGTTAGCCCCGGCCGAGGGGCTCGGGCTGCGTTGCTCTCTGCGGCGTTTGATGCCGCCAACCTCGGTCACGCCCTTCTCGGGCACCTTCTCCTCCCCGGGCGACCTCTACCCGGGTGACCAAAACGTAGGTCGGCTCGACCACAAAGCCCTCGGCCGTAGTGATTGTCGAGGTCCCGATCGGTCGGGCTAGTGGGACCTCCTTCTGCCCGGTCGGCTTGGCCTTTGGCTTCTTTTTGCCAAGCGAGATCTTGGCGGGCGGGGGAAGAGGAGCGTCATCGTCTCCAAATTCTGCCATTTCTGCAAAATGAAAAAAGTAAAGGCAGTTAGTTCGGGAAAGTAACACACGTTCGGGATGTTAAGGGTCGGGAAGAGGCTTAGTGTTAGACCTTCACCCTTCCGTTTGCCCCGAGCGGGCATCTTTACAATTGTTACACCCGCCGGCTCGGGTTTATATTTCTCGGTCAGATCGTAGACCGGATCGGGCAGCTGGGCCGCTTCATAGCACTCGGGCGTTTTGAAGATCCGGTACTCGTAAATCTCGCCCGAGATCTTGGTAACGGCGTCGTTAAGGGCCTGAGTCTCGGTTGGGATGACTTGCTTTCGAAAGCGTTGACTCCAGACCCTCTCGACCGGGAGGATCCACGGATCGTATTTTACTGAGAGGATCCGGTTCTTCCACCCCCGGTTGTTCCCGGGCAGCCCCTCAATCGAGCACATATCTGCTCGGGACTGGGTCATCAAGAATCCGCCCCCATACGCGGCTGCCAGCACCTTCACCTGGTAGACAAAATTGAATAGCTCCATGGTGCAGGCCAAGTTGTGCCGACTGCAAATATGGGGGAAGCACGCGATCATCCGATGCGTGTTCGGGCAGATCTGTCCGGGCATGACCTGGTAGTAGCCCAGGAACGCGGTGAGAAGGCTCGAGAAGGGGAAAGTGATCGGGGCTATCAGGGAGTCGTAGTGCATCCCGAGCCACTTTCCCCGGTGCCGCTCGATGATGTTCCCGAGCTGGCGGCTGGTGTCGAACTCGACCCGATTGGCAAGTGTTGCAGCGATTTTGCTCGCTTCTCCTTTTGTCAGCAAGCTCATCTGGTTTTCGACGCTCTCGCTGTTGAGGAACTCGAACCTGTCCCCGTCTGGCGTCGCAGGCCCGGCCGGATCCTCCTCGACCGCCTCCGCGTCGTCTGGCCGGTTGCCCCCTTCGGTCTCAACCTGAGGGTAATCCCCTATTACCCTCGTAGGTGTTTCCCTAACGCCTTCGACCGGGGAATTCCGTCCGCTCGTGGACGTTCTCCCGCTCTCCTCGCTCGAGCTCCCCGACCCACTGGAGCTCGACCCCGACGTCCCAGACGAGCTCGATGACTTTTTTGGCTCGGGGACCCGCTCGGGGATTTGTTGTGGTCGTTGCTCGACCTCCGGAGAATAGGACATGATCTCCACCTCCTCGCTAATTTGCTCGACCTCGTCGTCGTAGTCTGCGACCGAGACGTTCTGGCTGTCTGAATCTGACATCTTTTCTACCTAAAGGTCGGTCTGGGTTAGTACGGGGCTCGGACGGTGGGTCGGAGTTAGTCCTATCCTACTGCCACGCAAAGCTTAAAATACAAAACAATGCAAGGAAGTAGAAAGCTTAACGACCAGGGAGACTTTGGTGGAGCTTGAAGATGGTTTGCTCGATTGATCTGCTGATGTTCACTCGGGACTCTCTGAGGGTGCCGGTTGATTCAGAAGATTGAGGAAAGTTCAAATGAGGGCCAAGGGCCTATTTATAGGAGAGCATTTGTGCGGGAAACCAATCCACTTGCGCGATGTGACCCGCACTGATTCCGAGGCGACCGTTGCAGTCACAGAGGCCGGCAGTCGCCAACACGTAGCGAGAAGGGGAATGACAGCTGGCCGGTCGGTTTGGTAGCCGACGGTTGGGCTTCTTCATCCCGTCCCATTTTTTTCCGGACGGTCAAAAAGGCCCGGGCTGGGGGGCTCTTGGTAGGGAATATCCCGACCGACATAGCTTTACCACGACCGGTGTGCCTTTTTTCTTTTTCTTCTTGTCTTTGCAGGTAACAGGTCGGGTTTCTTGTGAAGAGCCCGGTCGGGATCCGACCGGGATTTGCCCGAGCGGCAGTGTCGACCATCGAGCGGTAGCCCTTTAGCGAGAGAGCTGACGAGGGACACGTGGCGGCTCCACGCGTTGACAGGCAGGGCACCCGGAACGACGACACGTGGTTGCTACGTGGGAAGCATGCCGAACAGCCGGATTTATGTCTCCGGCTCCGCGGCTATAAATACCCGCGATAGCTACAGTGTGGGGGGCTTTTGGACGATCGATAGGTTGTTGTTAGAGAATCCCGACCGCAGTCAGTCGGTACTCAGAGCAACCAAGTAGATTGTACTTAGGGCCTTCACATTGATCAATAAAAGTTATATACTTGCTTTAATTGGTCTTGTATTTATTTAATTACCGCTTACATGCAAGTAACACTATCAAGCATTATTCATTCTTTCAAAAGGCTGAACCTCAAGCCTAAGGACCCCCCACGCTCCGACCCGACAGAGCATTTGGGAGGATGTAAATGATGGTAACTCAACTGAACATGAACCACAGAGGCTAGACATTTGCTCACTGCGCACAAGGAACACCCCTCACTTTGAGAGGTTGCTCCTACACTGCCGCTGGTGAGACTCGATCCCTGGTTATTCTTCCAAAAAAATAGCATTATTCATTGATAAATCATTCTCTGGCACCCCTATTATAGTCTTCGTGACTTCATCAAGTCACTACATTTTTATTTCAAAGTTAATATAATATTATATTCTTTTACTACATTGTCTCTTTCTAAGCTTGAAAAAAAGTAAGACATTTTGGTCCTATCAATTAATATAAAAATAGAAGAAAAAAAAGTAATATGTGATTAAAAAAAAGTTCTATAATTTCTTGGGAAAAGGTATAAATATGCCATTGAACTATTTGAGGATAGCAATTAAGCCACTTAACTCAAATAAGCTACAAATTCATCCATGAACTCGGTAAAAAAGAGTAATTAGTATTTTTAGTAGGTTAACAACATGTTTGTGTAGATTAGGACGCCGTGTGTATTTATATATATTTTATCTTATTATCTTATTTGTACTACATGTAAGCTCTAATTTTCTCTCTCCTATATTTTATTCTCCGGTCCTTCATTCACGTCTGCAACATATTGCGCTATGTTTTATTTTTATTTTGTTTTTCTACGTATAATATGTATGTATTTTTGCAAAAGATTTTCAGTGTATAAACTTCTATCAAGAGAAACTAGTGCAAAACGAAAAACAATTTAGAAAAATATCCTCGAGGATGAAATGCTTGTTGATGGAGAAGCGTGCACCTTGCCTCAACTAGAGGTAATCAAATTAACAATTTAGTCATTCATCTAACTTCATGTTCGTTTGTAATATGCGTACATCATTGAACCTGAAAATTGATTAGCTCCTCGAGGTCACAGCTAGAGCAGTTCAACCGAGTAGCTAAAATTTAAACAAAAACAAAACATAACGCCATATGTTGCAAACGCGAATGAAGAACATGAGAAGAAAATAGAGAAGAGAGGAAATTAAGGCTTTAAATTTTGACTTCAAAGGGTCAAATGCTTATATGTAGTCAAATAGGATAATAAAAAAAAAAAAAAAAAAATATATATATATATATATATATATATATATATATATATATATATATATATATATATATATATATATATATATATATATATATATATATATATATATATATATATATATATACATGACATTCTAATCCGCGCAAACCTGTTATTAACCTGCTAAAAATGCTAATTGTTTTTTTTTTTTCCGAGTTCATGAATGAATTTGGAGTTTATTCGAATTCGGTGTCTTAATTCCTATCTTCCAAATAATTCAATAGCCTATTTGTACATTTTGCCTAATTTGTTTTTTGGAAAAAAAGTAGTAAATACATTGTAGAAACTCACTATTATTTTAAAGTTATGCATACCATGCGGGGAAAACAAGGAACAACTCGTCTTATGGATTTAAAGTTCGACCTGGAAAAGGCGTACGACCGTCTTTCGTGGGATTTTATTCAAGACACTCTCGAGAAAGCGGGTTTTAGGGAGGATTGGACTAAGGCCATGATGACATGCATACACACGGCTAAACTGTCCATAGCGTGGAATGGTGAGCGGCTTGAATCCTTTAGTCCATGAAGGGGCATACGACAGGGAGACACGATGTCCCCCACCATCTTCGTCCTATGCATGGAACGTCTCAGTCAACTCATCACCTCGGAAGTTGGTAACAACAATTGGAAGGGTATTAAATTTAATGCTAATGGTCCTATTCTTTCTCACCTCTGTTTTGCAGATGACATGATCCCATGTAAATCTCAAGTCCACTTCTCGTGAAACACAGACCCGGCCCTGGGGGAAGACATAGTAAACAGACTTGGCATTTCAGTTACCGAGGATCTAGGGAGATACCTAGGAGTCCCTTCCCTCCACGGCCTAGCTACTTGCAACACGTTCTCCAACTTGCTGGACTTCTCTCATCTCGCCTAGAGGGTTGGAAGGCTAAATCCTCTAACTACAGCTGGGCAGCTTGTACTGGCTAAATCTGTACTCAATGCCATCCCCGTTTATACCATGCAAACGGGATACCTTCCTAAAAGCGTATGCATGGAATTGAAAAAGAGAACCAGAAAATTCATCTGGGGGTCGACTAGCGTGGGGGTAATAAAATTTGGCTCATGAACTGGCATATGGTGACGTCCGATAAAGACTCGGGTGGTCTTGGGCTCCGACGACTACATGAACTAAACACTGCGTATATGATCAAATTAGGTTGGAGATTCAAAACGGAACGTAACTGCCTTTGGGCCCGGATCCTTGATGCGAAATACATAAGGAACAGGAATCTTAATATAGCGAATCTGGGAAGGAAGAAGATATCCAATGTTTGGAAAAGGGTGACCGCTGCTTGGGGCCAGTTGGAAAAGGGACTTACTCGAGTGGTACGTAACGGGAAAACAACACGATTCTGGATGGATAGCTGGTTAACACCGATGCCACTTTACGACCAGCTACTTCATCCCATGAGCCTTCCTGACATGTACGCAAATGTTGTGGACTACTGGGATAGCCATCGAGGGTGGAAGTGGGAAAAACTCGATCATGTTTTGCTGCGAGAGACAAAAGATCGGCTAGTAAGCGTCCTGTTGGCGGAGGAGAACGTGAACGACAAGATATGATGGGGGCTGAATGAAAACGACCGTTTCTCGATAAAGTCGGCGTATGAGATGGTTGTGCAAGCAAAACCACACCTGCCGAATACTGAATGGAAACTTATATGGAAATTGCGCGTTCCGGGGAAAATATGTTTCTTCCTCTGGCTAGTAAAACATGGAAGAATTCTCACAAATGCAGAACGTGTTAGAAGGAATATAGCGACTGATGTGGCTTGTTTTCGTTGTGCAGGACAGGCAGAGAACCTCAACCACATATTCAGACGTTGCCCGGTAGCAAAGGAGATATGAAAATCATCACTTCCCTGGCAAACTGCGAAAAGTCTTTGTGGCCTGAACTGGAAAGGATGGTTCTCTGCGAACCTAGGTGGCGACGAGGGATGGCCCAAACGCTTTGCCATTCGGCTTTGGTAGCTGTGGAGATAGAGAAATGACGAGGTGTTCCGGCAGGTGACGACATCTTCAAACCAAAGAAGAGCTTGGCTAACAACTTACGATACAGAAGTCAAGACGGCTTACACGAAACACAGGACATCGAGCAGGCACACTACACAGCCTCCTATGTCCGCGGTAGCATGGGAAAAACCCCCACCAGGCTGGTGGAAGATCAACGTCGACGGATGTCGCAAGAGTATGTAGTGATGTGAGGGTTTCACGTGTATCATCGGACGGTGCAAGATCGAGGAGGCAGAGGCCAGGGCATGCAATTTTACAAGGTATCAGGTTCGCAAAAAACTTTGGTGTGGATAAGCTATTAGTCGAAGGTGACCCTATATCCGCTGTGGAGAGCATGAGGGATGGGGATGCGGATCGAAACATTGTATTAATGAGGTTGTGGGGCTGGAACAGGTAGAGTACAAACATACGTACGGAGAACAAAATAAGGTGGCAGACGGGGTTTGAGAGGACCAGTCGGCATTTTGTGGAGCACCGCTCGGGCTTTTGTCTTTGGAACAGACGGTAGTGTTTTGCTGACGCACTTGCATCGATGTCCCTCTCAAACCAGATCGGCATGCACGTGTTGATAGAGGCACCTTTGGACCTTCAGGATGTTGTACACCGAGACCGCATCGGAGCCAAGTACCCTCCTAAAGATCCCCGGGAAAGAATTAGGAGTGATGGGGTGAGGACCCCGGCCCAAAAAGAAGGGCCCAAGAGAGATGGAGCCCAAGATAGGAGGTAAGAGTTAGTAAAAGAAGAAGCCCGATGGTGGCCTGGGCCGAATCTAGGAGTCGGCCCAGGCCCAAGACTCGACTCAGGAGCCGGTAAGAAGCATTCAAATCGGTCTAAAAGCCGTTGAGGGAACACTCAATGTGGCATTCAAGAGGACTCTGTCAAAAGGGCCGTTAGGAGGCCAAAGAGCCGTTGGTCGACTCGGTAACAGCGACCGAACGGTCTGATAGTGTAATTAGCCTTGAAAGCAATGTTTAATGTATTTCAATTCGGATGGAAGGGAGCCTACTATATAAAGGTCCCTCCACACTTGTAAAGCCAGGCGAGTCCATGCCCAGAGAATAAGACAGACACATTTCCTAGTTATTCGACTACTCCCTTACGATCACTTTTGCGAAAGGTGAATCCACCAACCACAGGTTGTGTTGGACCTCCTTGGGCCCGAAAACCCAAAAACCAACACTGGCGCCGTCTGTGGGGATTGAAACAAAGAGCTACATGACTGTTTGAGCAAGGCGAGTCCCGGAGTCGACCGAAGAAGCGTCACAAGCATGTCGGAAGGACGAGACCAAATGAACAACCGAAACGATGGAGTGGAGGCAGATTTAAGAGATCAGCTGAACCAACGAAATGCTCAAAGTCAGGAAAATGAAACGGCACCAGTGAACCGGCAGCCACCCATGATACCCCTCACCCCGGAACAACTCCACGCAATCGGGCGAGCCTTCGCCGACGCAAGTCGAGGAGTGAGTGAGCAGTCAGTTTCTCGACCGATGCCTCACCATCAACAACCGTCCCAGAGGCCGAAAGACTGACAGGAAAATCGACGGGCAGAGAGCCAGCCAGTACGATAAGTCCATTCAAGGCTGGGTCGGAATGCTGGGCGGCAGCCTGCACGAGAACAACTTGGAGAAAGGGAGCCCAGCCGGGCACCAGCAGGGCCCCGAGATCGGGAAACCGGTCGGGGAAGAGCTCACACCAGGAGAACTAAGACTCGGACACGACGGACCGAGCGCGTAACGTGCAACGATGACCGACCAGCTGAATCCGAGGTCGGCGAAAGTACGGAATCCACAAGAAACCACACTCGCAATGAAGGCGACGTGGCCCAATTGGCCCGAGAGTTACGAGATCTGAATGAACAAATGGGGGGAAAGACCAAATCCCTCGGGCAGACGTTGCTCACCGCTTTGCCATTGTCTTCCGAGATCATGTCCTACAAAGTACCTGGCGACTTCAAATTTCCGGAACAAGCCACCTTCGACGGATCCAGAGACCCACGCGAGCATCTGCTTAGCTATCAGGCCAAAATGCAGGTCCTGGGAGTGCAAGACTCGGTGATGTGTCGCGCCTTCTTGCCCACGCTGAAAGGCTCGGCACAAAGGTGGTTAGTGGCGCTGCCTTCTAAGTCGATTCACAGTTTCGAGGAGTTAGCCGACCGCTTCATGAGCCATTACGCGGCCAACATCAAGCCACAGAAGGATCTGACTCACCTGG
Organism: Ipomoea nil; assembly: GCF_001879475.1. NCBI lineage: Eukaryota > Viridiplantae > Streptophyta > Magnoliopsida > Solanales > Convolvulaceae > Ipomoea > Ipomoea nil. The sequence goes on from NW_017617210.1 coordinate 152,771, forward strand.
GAGACGTCCACCAAGAGGAAGGCGAGTCACTGAAAGCCTACTTGGTTCGATGGCAAGAGGAGATTCAGTCTATCGAGGAGGTCGAAGATCTTACCGCACTCACTTTCTTCACCGAATCTTTGCGATCCGGGCAGTTGTACCGGGATCTGCGAGATAACCGCGCTGCTACCTACGCGGAAGCCATACACATGTCCAATAAAAGGGCTAACACGGAGCAGGCCATGAAGCATAAGCGGCAACGCGAAGTCGGAGGATCAGCCGGCGGAAAGAGGACCCGCGCGGAAATCAAGGAAAGGCGCGCGGAAGGGGCTCGGTGAACCGAGGCTAGACGTCCCTATGACAAGCCTATGGTCCATCCTTACAGAGCGGTTCCTCAGCACCCGGTGCACGAGGTTCAAGCGGTCGCTCCGCCTCCGCCCCCGCCGACCGACGAGCATGTGGTGAGTGAAGAGACAGGTAAGAACTCCAAGTACTGCCGCTATCATAAATCTTACACTCATAGCACGGAAGAGTGCTTTTACTTGAAAAAGGTCATGGAAGGAATCATCCAGCAAGGGACCCCGCCTCTAATCAGTGGAGGCGTAGGTCAGTAGCACGAGAGGACGACAATCCCACGGTCGCCGCCGAAAGCAGCCGCGGCAAGCGATCGGCCACTGAGGAAGACGAGGCCCAGTGGCGCCAGAAGCCCGTTATTAACATGATAGTCGGCGGACCAGAGGGCGGCGACTCGGCGAATACCAGGAAGGCCTGGGCTCGACAACTGTACGTCGGGACAGTATATGGGCGCGAAGAAAGCCCGAAGAAAGCGTGCCGAGAGCCGATCACATTCACTGACAAAGATTTTCCCACGGGAGAGACACCGCATCGAGATGCGTTGGTCATAGCAATGGACGTAAACGGAGTGGTCGTTCGGCGAATCCTGGTCGACACCGGAAGTAGTGCCAACGTGCTATACCTCGAGACTTTCACAAAGATGGGATTGACTCGAGAACAGCTGAATCCGGTCAAGACACCGCTCACCGGTTTCACGGGAGACTCGGTGGAAGCAGAGGGGTCCATCACCCTGCCGGTGGAAGTCGGCAGCTATCCCGACGTGCAGCAGCTCAGCATGAAATTCATCGTGGTAAATTTAGTTTGCTCACACAACGCTATACTCAGCCGACCAGGCCTGGAGGATTTGGGAGCACTGATCTCCATCGAGCATCTTTGCTTGAAATTCCGCACGCCAAACGGGATAGGAACGGTGCGTTGCGATAGAAGAGTCGCCCGCGACTGCTACCTGTAAGCCTGTAGGGGGATGGGCAAACGTGGAATGCAAGTCCACGAAATCACGGAAAAACCCCCAAAGAAAGCAATGATACCCCGCCCGGAACCAGCCGTGGAATTGGAAGAAATCGAAATCGACCCTGAACGGCCGGACAGGCGGGTTAGAATTGGTGTCGGTCTCCCCGAGGAGACTCGGGAGGAAATTATCCAAGTTCTCCGAAAGCATCGGCTGGTCTTTGCCTGGGGGCCAGAGGATATGCCAGGTGTCGACAGGTCCATCATCGCCCACCGACTCGCCGTGGATCCGGACCATCGGCCGGTCGTACAGAAAAAGCGGTATCTCGCCAATGACCGAAGGGAATTCGTAAAGAAAGAGGTGGGTACGCTGCTAGCCGCAGGCCACATCCGAGAGGTTAAATACCCGGAGTGGTTGGCGAACGTAGTCCTCGTACCGAAACCCCCAGCATGGCGGATGTGCGTGGATTACACTGATCTTAACAAAGCCTGCCCAAAGGACCCATTCCCCTTGCCATGGATTGACCAGCTGGTCGACGAGACAGCAGGGTCGGCTCTGCTGAGCTTTATGGACGCCTTTAGGGGATATCATCAGATTTTCATGCACCCGGCCGACGAGGAAAAAACCGCGTTCCTTACACCAGACGGGGTGTATTGTTACCGAGTTATGCCCTTCGGACTCAAGAAAGCGGGGGCCACCTATACTCGGATGGTAGCTCGGCTATTCCAAGACTTACTGGGCAAATCCATGGCGGCCTATGTAGACGACATGTTGGTCAAAAGCAAGGAAGAGGCCAAACACGCGGAGGATCTGGCCGACTGCTTCCAAGTGATGCTAAGTTATAATCTTCGGCTGAACCCGAAGAAATGTGCCTTCGCGGTGCAAGGCGGAAAATTCTTAGGATACATGGTGACTAAACGAGGCATCGAGCCCAACCCGGAAAAGGTCCAGGCCATCATCAATATGCAGCCTCCCAGCACCGTCAAAGATTTGCAACGATTGACTGGTCGACTGGCTGCCCTCAGTCGCTTCTTAAGTAAGGCGGCGGACAAGACTATACCATTCTTCGAGGCCATGAAGAGGAAAGAAGGCTTTGCTTGGACGACCGAGTGTCAGCAATCGTTCGAGGAACTAAAACAGTATCTTTCCACACCTCCAGTATTGTCCACCCCACGGGAGGGTGAGCCTTTTGTTTTTGTACTTAGCCGCCTCCCCCAAGGCGGTGAGCTTGGTACTGGTTCGGGAAGAAGAGCGTACCCAGCACCCGGTATATTACCTAAGCCGCTCCCTGAAGGCCGCCGAAACACGGTACACAGCCTCGGAGAAGATCGTCTATTCACTGGTGATCACCGTGCACAAGTTAGCGCCCTATTTCCAAGCCCATACTGTCCGGGTACTGACCGACCAGCCGCTGGGGAGTGTACTGCGAAACCCCGCGTCGTCAGGACGACTGGTAAAATGGGCCGTGGAATTAACCCAGTACAGGATCGAGTATCAACCGTGACCGTCCATAAAAGGGCAAGCCCTAGCCGATTTCCTGGTCGAGTGCACGGCAGGGGAAGAAGAGAAAGAGCACACCACGGAAGACCGTTCAGGTGAGTGGTGGGAGATGCACGCGGATGGAGCGGCGAGTCGACAACACTGTGGAGGCGAAATCATGCTAGTCACTCCAGAGGGGTTCTGACTCTACTACGCCCTGAGTTATTTGTTCCCAACGTCTAATAACGAAGCCGAGTATGAGGCTGTGTTGGGCGGCCTTCGACTCGCCAAGGCATTGGGAGTAGAACGACTGCGGATCAAAATTGACTCCCGGTTAGTGGTGGGACAGATTTCCGGCACCTGCGAAGCTAAGAACGCCCGGATGACCCAGTATAAGGAGAAGGCGATAGAAATGCTGAAGGAGTTCGGAACATATGAAATAGAGCATATCTCCCGGGTGGACAACATCGAGGCCGATATATTATCGAAAATCGCCTTAGAAGGAATACCGGATCACCTCGCCAAGATTTGCCAAAAGGAAGAATTAAGTCGTCCGAGTATAGAGGAGACACCATTGGAGGTCCAACAAGTAAATGTCGAGGAATGGGATCGAGAGAAAAACCCCGAGATGTTTTGGATAGAAGACATCCAGCGGTTTAAGGAAACAGGCGAATTGCCAGAGGATCCAGGAATCGCTGCAAGGATTTGATGAAAAGCCCCTTCATTCCAGATCATTGACGGACAGATGTACAAGCGGTCGTTCGGGGGGGCCCCTCTTGAAATGCCTACTCCGGCCCGAAGCCGAGAGGATAATGGATGAGGCACACCGAGGGATTTGCGCCACCCATCAGGGGGCCCACACGCTTGCCCGAAAGCTAGTCGTCCAGGGGTATTATTGGCCGACCATGATGAGAGATTGCGTGGAATGGATATCTAAGTGTAACATTTGCCAAGCCTTCGCCCGGAAGGACACTCGTCCGGCCACCTTCTACACGCCAGTCACCACAGCCATCCCTTTTGCTAAATGGAGAATCGATTTGTTAGGACCACTACCAGTCGCCCCGGGAAGCTTGAAGTTTTGTGTAGTGGCCATCGATTACTACACAAAGTGGGTCGAGGCCGAGCCACTAGCCACCATCACCGAGTACCAGTGTCGGCACTTCCTGTGGAAGAAGGTGATTTGCCGCTTCGGCCTGCCCGAACACGTGGTTAGTGATAACGGCAGGCAGTTTGACTACCAAGCTTTCGCCGACTTCTGTCGCCGGCATAGTATACGACACACCAAGGTATCCGTCGCGTACCCCCAGGCCAACGGGCAAGTCGAGAATGTGAACCGGACGATAGTGGACGGGATTCGGAAGAAGTTGGAAGACATCGGGGGAAATTGGGCGGATGAGCTCGACCGGGTCCTCTGGGCTTACCGAACTACGCAAAGACAGGCGACTGGAGAGAGCCCCTTTTCCCTAGCGTATGGCTTTGAAGCCAAGGTTCCAATGGAGGTCGTGGAGCCCACCTACCGAGTTCGCAGCTATTCCGACGAAGAGAACAAAGAAAGCCTTAGAGTTGAAAAGAACTTCCTAGAAGAGAGAAGGGAGGTGGCGTGTGCCCGGATGGTCGAATACCAACAAGCTGTAAAGAGGTATCGCGACCGGAAGATTCGCCCACGAGCCTTCCAGGTCGGCGACCTCGTGTTGCGGGACCGACAGGCAAGTCAGCCCACGGAAGGGGGCAAATTTGCAATTAAGTGGGAAAGACCCTATCGCATTACATCAGTGGTGCATGCCGGTACTTACAAGCTCGAGACCCTGGAAGGAAAACCCATAGACCGACTCTGGAATGTCGTCCATTTAAAGAAATTCTACCAATAAAGAGGTTAGGCGTGTACTCGAGTTTTCGAAATCTAATAAAAGGACACCTTCTATCCTCGATCGTTGTCCTCCACTCGGCGAGAAAAGATAGGAAACAAGGGCCCAGATCCTTAGCCGTTTCCGAGAAAAAGCCAAAAGGAGTCGCCTCGACTGAGGGACTCGGCGAGTATAGAAAGAAACAACGGGGCACCGACCCTAAACCGTTTCTAAGAAAAGAAAAAGCCTAAGGAGTCGCCTCGACTGAGGGACTCGGCGAGAAAAGAGAGGAAACAAGGACCCAGATCCTTAGCCGTTTCCGAGAAAAAACCAAAAGGAGTCGCCTCGACTGAGGGACTCGGCGAGTATATAAAGAAACAACGGGGCACTGACCCTAAACCGTTTCTAAGAAAAGAAAAAGCCTAAGGAGTCGCCTCGACTGAGGGACTCGGCGAGAAAAGATAGGAAACAAGGACCCAGATCCTTAGCCGTTTCCGAGAAAAAGCCAAAAGGAGTCGCCTCGACTGAGGGACTCGGCGAGTATATAAAAAAACAACTGGGCACTGACCCTAAACCGTTTCTAAGAAAAGGAAAAGCCTAAGGAGTCGCCCCGACTGAGGGACTCAGCGAGAAAAGATAGGACACAAGGACCCAGATCCTTAGTCGTTTCCGAGACAAAGCCAAAGGGAGTCGCCTCAACTGAGGGACTCAGCGAATATATTGAGAAACAATGGGGCACTGACCCTAAGTCGTTTCTAAGGGAAAAGAAAAGTTTAAAGAGTCGCCTCGACTGAGGGACTCGGCGAAAACGGATGGAAAACAAGATCCTTGATCACGGAAATCCAACAAAGCGGAAGAGCTCAAGGCCTTAAGTTACTTCTTGGGAACCCAAAAGCAGAAAAGAAATAGAGGTAGTCGAAAGGAGCAAAAGAAGATTTCATTAATAAAAAGGCCCAAGAAGGGGGGCCAGCCCCATACAAAAGAAGGCTACCGAATGGAAAACCCGAAACTACGGGGGAGGGGGTGTCGACATCAACTTCCTCGACTCGAGCTTCCGCTGATGGTCCAGCTGGAAGGACGAGTGAGGAGTCTTCCGCCTGAGTAGGCGGCTCTGCAAGCTCTGAAGGCTCCACCACAGGGAGAGCTGCCGGATCTGCGGGCTCCGCCACAGGGAGAGCTGCCGGATCTGCAGTCGATGCGGGCTCGGCAGTCGCCGGCAGGAGATCCAGCACTGGCTTGAGGCCCCAGCTCTCGGGAGTGAAGGCGGAATCTCAGGCCAGCAAGGCGGCATAGGTCTCCATCTGAGCCTCGCGGAAACCTAGGCGATAGTCGCACTCACCCAAGTCAAGGAGATAGTCATCTCCTTCCGGCGTCGCCAGCCACTCCTTGGCGATCTCCTTCTGCCGAGCCGCCACCGCCGCCTTCACGTCCGCCTCGAAGGCTACCGACTTCTTGTAATCCTCCACCGAAGTCGCAGCGATGGTCGCGAACTTGTCCCGCTCCTCCTCCCACTGACGAGTGACCCTCAGCAGCTCGGAGGTATGCACCTCCACCGACTTCGCATGCTTAGCCTGCTCTTCCAGGCGAGCCTCCTCTGTTTGGCGCAGACGAGTGGAAAGAGACTGGAGTCCCGTCTTGTAACCCCTCAGTCGCCTTCTCATCTCTATCTGGAAGGTGGTGTTCTGCAAGAACAGAGGAGGTCAGATAAAGAAGAAGAATATGACAAAAAGGACGACAAGTCAGAAACACTTACGCGGTACGATTGGCGAAGCAAGGCCTCGAGGATGTACTCGTCCGGCATTGCGCTGGTCATCTCCACGTCCTTAGGCAGAAGAACGTGGTCGGCCCAGGAACGGACGGAAGAGCTGCCTTGCCAGATTTGGGCATCCTCATCCAGCTCGATGCCCAACCGGATCCTCTTTGGAGCCGGCGCATCCGATTGCTCGACGGGCCGCTTAGAGCTTGGGCTCTAGGACGGAGGAGGAGGCGGCACTCAGGAAGGCGAGGCGACGGGTGATGGCGTCAGGTCCACCACGGTACGTGGTGGTAGAGGAGTCAACCTCGAGGCCGGAGAAGCGAAAGACGAAGAGGCAGCGGCGGCGCCCGAGGTGCATTGAGACAGCCGGCGCCTCGTCTTCTCAGCTCTGTCAGCCATCTCTGGTGTAGGAGTCTTGGCTTCGTCGGAGCTGGTAGAGTCGGAGTCGTAAGGACCTACAAAGGAAGAGATTAGTGTTAGCAATCGGGCAAAGAAAGAAAAAGAAAAGAAGGACATAAGAGAACTACCTAAGGTGGCCGCGCCGTCTGGCAGCAAGCCTCGTTTTGTCATGGCTCGGACCCGAGACCAGTACTTGACAGAGTACAGCCCAAAGCTCCTCAAGAACTCGCCACCCTGGATCGCATCGTGGGTGAAGACGGCGCGCCGAGAGCAAGGCTTGAACAGAGCGGCCGGCCACAGGGTCGGAAAAGCGAAAGAAGAGAAAGAAGGACGAACGAAAAAATAATAGGCCTTCCAGTCCTTTATGGAATCGGAAAGACCCTCGAAGAGTTGTCGCCCAGGACGGGCGACAACCTGGACGAAGTCCGGCGAATGTGAGCCGACCTTATTCACGGTGAACAAATACCAGAAAAGGTCTAGATCCGGCTCACAAAGCCACCAATGGCAGAGGTTGATAAAATAGGTGAGGAGGCGGTGAGAGTTGGGTACCAACTGGCCCGGAACGAGGTTATAATGACGGAGGAAAAGGGAGAGAAATAGACACGGAGGCACCCGGAAGACAAAAGCAACCGAGTGCAAGTGAATACCCACACAGCCCTCCGGCGGGTCATAAATATGCCGGCTTTCTGGGGCAAAGACGAGGGCAGAAGGCCCAAGAAGGTAGCGGGCCATTTCTAGGTCCGCCGCCGACATTTGCGACGGGCGCCCCTCCGGCCGGATGATGGAGTCGAACTTGCCTCGCGACCGTCCGGCACCATCAAGAAGAACCGTCACCATCGTGAGGGGCGCCGGACTCAGAGGAGCCACTGCCCCCGAAGAAGAGGGGGTCGGTTGGGAAGAAGACGCCGGTGAGAGACCAGGCGGAATCTCCATACGGCGAGGACTGGAAGTAAAAGAAGAAGACATAGAAGTCGACACAGGGTTCCCCGTCGAGCGACGAGAAGAAGAAGAAGAGTCAGCGGAGGAAGACATTACCAACCTGAAAAATGCTAGACGGAGGAAGAAGGCAAAGGCTTGCGTTGAGTTCTTTTTTCAGAGAAATTTGGAGAAAGTGAAAGAAGAGGGAAGAAGACGGGTATTTAAAGGGAGCGAGAATCCCAAAGGGCGGCCACGTGTCACCCTCTCGTTGGGGAAGAGAAGGGTGACAAGAGGTGAAAGGACGCCGCATTTAATGCCTGGGAAAACGGAACGACGGTTCAGGCCTAGGGACAGCCTGCAAACGGCGCGTCTACCCTAGGCTAGAACCGGGTTGCAGTGACCCGGCCTGCTAGCCGGAGGCCCATTGTAGGCCTTGGCCTCTGGGCCCACCGGGTGTGGGTACGAAGCTTCCAGAAGGGGCCCAGGAAAACCCGGCCCATCTTAGCTTGGTTGGCACAGGCAACGTTCGCAAAAAGATCTAAGCCTGGGAGTCGGACGATTAGGCTGGGCGACTCCTAAACGTGAGAGGCCTCGATAGGGGAAAACCAAGAGTCGGCCAATGAATATGCGGGTATAAGAAAAAACACTACGAGTAGACAAAAGGACAAACAGTTTATTCGAAAAACATCAAAGGGGCCTAAGACCCGGCCAAATACAGAGTTCAAAAGGGGCCTAAGACTCGGCCAAATACGAGACGCAAAGGAAAAGACGGATCATGGCTTGGCTCCCTCCTCCGACGGCTGAGCAGGTGGAGGACCCTCCAAGAAGTACTGAGGGCGGAAAGGTGGAAGACTCGGCTCAGGCTCCGGCACCTCATCCAGATACACGGCTGGCTTCCTGTCGTCAATCATTTGCAAAGGCCTCTCCAAGGCACTCGGAGACATAGCTACGCTGAAAAGAGGAGGAACCTCCCACACTTCCTCCTCCTCTGGGCCCGGATCGTCCACCACTGGTTCCACCTTGTCACCAGCCGGCCCCACGGGGGCCAGATCCAGCATATCTGGGGACACCACGATAGGATCAGAGCTTGAGTCGCCCACCAGATGTCCACCGTTGGCCAGCCTTTTCTGCCTTAGCTCTTCCAGGCGAGCATGCTCCTTGTTGCGAATGGAGAAGCGATGATCGCCGACTCTGTAACTCATGATCAGAGGTCTGTGGACAGAAGTGGTATGAATCACCAGCATAGGGGGCCTTTAAATAGCCTCAGGGGGGCGAGTATCTAGGCGGAAATCACGGAGCTGATAGTAAACTGCCGTGATCAGGCCGGATTGGACGGGAGACAGGGATCTGTGTCAAGGGGTAGTTCCATCAAATCCGCTCGAAAAGAGTGAGATTCGCACGATTGAACTGAAAAGGGCAGATTCACCCAGGATACGGGGAATATTTGCAGGCGTCAAACTGAAAAGGGCCTGACAACGTGGCCGACTCTCGGACCCATCAGTCGGGAGAGTAGAATGGGTGCCGGAAACGAATTAAGAAATAAAACCCTCCTAGAGGGAAACATGATTTTATTATAAGAGAGGAATGCACAAGATAAGGAGCTTATTACATCACAAATAAATAAAAAATGCTCCTATGCAGCCCCACTCGGCAACGCAAAAACCAATCTCGACCGAGGCCATCACTCGCCGGGTGAAGAAGAGTCGCTCCCAAAGAACGCCTCCCCGGGCAGCCTAGCGGGAGATGGACAGAAGGTATCCCAATAAGCTGGCATGATTGGCCGCACCACCGGCTCCTCGTCATCCGGATACATTTCCAGGTATCGAGTGAAGTCGGCATCATTCATTAGGCTAGTGGCCGGCCCATCCAGGTCATCAAGTGGAATGGAGAAGGTCATACGAAAGGTCAACTGCTCAGGGACGGCCACCTCCACGAAAGATCCGTCCTGAGCAGTCACCCTGGAAGTACTCGGAGGCAGCGGATTGAGTGAAGTCGGAACATTCTCCGTGCGAATCGGGGTCGGCGGCTGTTGAACAGAGGAAGTAGCACCGGAGGGAGACCTCTGGGAAGTCGGGCGAGGAGCCTTTTTCTTATTCTCCCTCTCAGGTCGACTCCGCTTGGAAGGTAGAGGGCGTCGAGGGAACCCAAAGTCGATCCGCTTTCCCTTCAAAGGCGAGCGACCCATGGTTGATCAAGTGAGAGGAGATGTAGAAAACAAGAGGCTATTTAAAGGATCCATGAGGAGCGGGGAGAATCCAAACGGCTCCGCTGAATCCGGGAAGATAGCAAAGGATCCGGACGTTATGAGGTCTCTTTAAAGACGGGATCCGATGAAGGAGAGAATGGACAGTTACTACTTTCTCAAACCCGGATTAGCGGTCCGGGTATGAGAAAGTGAGGGACTAGTTGATGGGGTGAGGACCCCGGCCCAAAAAAAAGGGCCCAAGAGAGATGGAGCCCAAGATAAGAGGTAAGGGTTAGTAAAAGAAGAAGCCCGATGGTGGCCTGGGCCGAATCCAGGAGTCGGCCCAGGCCCAAGACTCGGCTCAGGAGCCGGTAAGAAGCATTCAAATCGGTCTAAGAGTCGTTGAGGGAACACTCAATGCGGCATTCAAGAGGACTCGGTCAAAAGGGCCGTTAGGAGGCCAAAGAGCCGTTGGTCGACTCGGTAACAGCGACCGAACGGTCTGATAGTGTAATTAGCCTTGAAAGCAATGTTTAATGTATTTCAATTCGGATGGAAGGGAGCCTACTATATAAAGGCCCCTCCACACTTGTAAAGTCAGGCGAGTCCATGCCCAAAGAATAAGACAGACACATTTCCTAGTTATTCGACTACTCCCCTACGATCACTTTTGCGAAAGGTGAATCCACCAACCACAGGTTGTGTTGGACCTCCTTGGGCCCGAAAACCCAAAAACCAACAAGGAGAATGGGTGATTGCTAGAATCCTTGGGTTATACCCTCATTTTGACCAAAATAAATAAATTATTATTTAAAAAAATATTCTATTTACCCTTACATATGCCACTCACAAATTTTCTCCTTGTTTTCCTTTTTTTATTTTAAATCTCAACTAATTTAAACTTACCAAATCAGGAAGTGACAAGTTTGTGAGTGGTAATGTAGGAGTATCTAGTATGGTCTTTATTTTAATTATTTTTACTCGACCTATTTCATATAATAGTTCTAAATAATTCATGATTGTGCAGAATTTTTATTGTTTCAAACTTGACCCTAACTGTTTTAGCTTAATTGATTTTGGAAGTTCTAATAATCTAAATAAAAATAATTATTATATTTTGAAATAAATTGAGTCATTATATTAGGAAAAAAAAAAAAGATTAAGCAGCCCAATTCTCCTTTAATGTATATTTGTGAAATGGTCTGGAGCCTACTTATAGCTCTCTTAAAGGCCCAATAACAACAAGGAATAATAAAAGACCAATAGTTATATTGTCAGTCGTTATATCATGGACCACGGTGCATAATCGATTATGCACCGCGTATAAAAAATAAGCATGTATGTTAGTCGTCTACCTTGCAAAGTATATCTTGGTACACAGTATAAGGCAAATTATATCGTACACCGCGATGCATAATCGATTATATCGTGGATTCCATTTCTTTTCATTAAATAAAATGCCGTCGTTTTGATGCGCCGCGGTGTACGATATAATTTGCCTTATACTGTGTATCAAGATGTACTTTGCAAGGTAGACGATTAACATATATGCTTATTTTTTGAAGATTCATTTTTAGTATATTGCATATTCATTTTTAGTGTATTTACTAAAAATGAATCTTTAGTACATTAAAAATAAACATTTATTAGTGGTTTGCCTTATAAACTAAAAATTAATAAGTGTGAATGAAAGTTATACTCAGTTTATGTATGTGTTTTTTGCCGTTATTTTTTTTTTATATATACATTATGCTATAAGAGTTGTACTATACAATATTTTGATAAAAAAAAAAAAAAAAAAACCCTTACTAATATAACTTTCGTTATATTTTCCTACTATTATTACCATGCACATACATCTACCATATATTTTCTTATCTTCTTCAATGGTAATATATAATAATAATAATAATAATAATAATAATAATAATAATAATAATAATAATAATAATAATAATAATAATAATAATAATAATAATAATAATAATAATAATAATAATGATGATAATAATAATAATAATAATAATAATAATAATAATAATAATAATAATAATAATAATAATAATAATAATAATAATAATAAAAAATTTCATTTTTCGTCTCAGGACTATTATATATGAATCACATTTGGTATTTGACTATTAAAATTTTCTAGAGAAAATTTCAATTTTGGTCATATGACTATAGGAGTCTTGTTAATTTTAGTCTCTGACTTTCAAAAGTGTTAATTTAGTACATTAACTATGCAATTTTTTTCAGCTTTGGTCACTCCGGTCAAATAGCCGGCCAAATTTCGTCGAAAAATTTTAATAATTAAAATAATAAGGATATTTTGGTCATTTCACGCCTCTTTTCTTCTTCTTCGGCGAGTCCATTCCTTTCTCTCCCGTTTTTGGAGTTCTTTCTCCCTGTAAACCCTATCTTTAATATCATCAAGCTTCTTTTCCCCATCATCTTAGTTCATTTCATTCGTCAAAAACGGGAGAGGAAGGGATGGACTCGCCTGGGAAGAAGAAAAGAGACGTGAAATGATCAAAATACATCATTTTTTTAACAATTAAAATTTTTCGGTAAAATTTGGCCGGAGTGACCAAAATTGACAAAAATTACATAGTTAAGGTACTAAATTGACACTTTTAAAAGTCAGTGACTGAAATTAACAAGACCCCTATAGTCATAGGACCAAAATTGAAATTTCCTCAATTTTCTAATTAGGTGTATGACTATGTAATTTGTATCACATTTGGTCATGCCATCCAATTTCCGTGCCAACTATTACCGAAAGTGCTCTTTCCGGAAGAAACAAATGTAGTGCTCTTCCATAAGCGGAAGGAGCACTTCCGATAATAGTTGGCAAGAAAATTGGACGACAGGATCAAATGTGATACAAATTACATAGTTATGCACCTAATTAGAAAATTTTAATAGTCAAGAACTAAACGTGATTCACGTATAATAGTTAGGGACCAAAAGTAAAATTATATATATATATATATATATATATATATATATATATATATATATATATATATATGTATGTATGTATGTATGTATGTATGTATATATATGCCAAGCATCCTGTGCTCAGATGGCATGTAGTGACTCTCCCATATGTAAGGTCATGAGATTGAGGCTCAGTGGAGGCGGTGTTGACTCTTTGTGCTTCAACAGGATGAGAAAGTATAGATGCACAGATACTACAATGTAGCATTTAAAAATATATATTGGGTCGGGTCGGATCAATATGCAAATGTAATACTAATTAGGAATAAATTGTTTGTTATTTGTAAGAGAAAACGAAGTATTACATTTTCTTTAAAAAATATTATATTTTCTCTTAAAAGTATCCGTGAGAATCCCCCCATCAAGGTCCGAAATTGTAGACACCTTTTTGGGTGGGACAACTAACCTGAAAATTTAATGTTGCTCCATTCCCAAAATCAAAAATCGAACCCTTAACCTTTAATTAAAGATGTATTAATCTCTTACACTCAACAACACCCTTCAGGTTACATCCTCTTCTTTTTAATGCATACGTAGTGTGACCTCTTCTAAAAATTTTAAGAGTGAGATTTGAATCTTGCACCTTTTACTTCAAGCTTTCTTGTCAAGTTTTCTTCCAACTTGGCTACTTGAATAAATTATCTTCATTGCTACTTTAAAAAATAAATTGCATCTTCCCTCTTGATTAAATTTCTAGATCAACACTACTTCTCAAAAAACTTCTACAGAGACACTAATACATTTCTATAACGAAATTTTGGGTTTCTAATTTTTCAAACTAAAATACACTTTGACTCATCAAAATCTAAATAAAATTATTCCTAACACTATATACTAAAAATACAGATTTGCCCTTGATTTTATCCCCAACTTAATCGAAACCCTAACGGAGGACGAATTTGAGTATAAATTTCATAGTCAAAAGACCAAATTAAGTTGCAAAAAAAAAAAGATGAGTACGCAATTCAAAAATGATCATAGTCAAGGGACCATTTTGAGAATGAACTCATTTTTTAATAACATTCATCATGTACTATGTTAATAATATTTGTTCTATATATACATAAATACTCATCTTTGCTACCACTTTTATTATAAGTTGAAAATACTCATATTGATTATATTGAAAATAATCATTTTTATTTTATATACTAGTTTTTTACGCGCATTGCGCGATTGGGATAATGCCCAATGTTTTTTTTTAATAAGTACTTTAAAGTATATTAAGGTAAGATTATATTGAAATTGTTCATGCATATATAGATAATTGAAGGTTGAATTTGCGTATTTAAATAGGTAATTCTTCTCGCAAAGGTTGAGTCCCCAACCCCAAGGGCCCCCCACACTCCGACCCGACAGAGCATTGTGGGAAATTGTAAATCACGGTGACTCAATGGTTCAGCAGACAGGACCAAATGCCGGTGCGAACAAGGAATCTGCCCACTTTGGACATAATTCCCGCACTGCCGCCGCCGAGGTTCAAACCTTGGTCTCTTCTCCCAAATACTGCCCACTAAACCATTGAGCTAAGCCCGTGCGGGTTAAATAGGTAATTCTAAGTTTACAAATGCAAGATAATATAGTCAAGATTGATTATAATTGTCAATAAAATAATTATATAGGTATGGTTGAAACCAAATACGGGACATAAGGGGAGAACAAATAAAAATTAGGGCATAAAATATTAAATATATACTAATATTGTTTGAGGAGATTTCGACATTAGAATTTGTGGTTAAGTTCTATTAAGACTTTAATATTAGAATTAGTTTAATGGTGTAATTATAATTCTATATTAGACGATAATATTAGAATTAGACTAACGGTGAATTAACGGTAACTAACGGAAAAGTTAAATGGATAATCATATAATTAAGGATAAATTAGAAAAACTTTTTAAAAAATCAAAACCTGAACAATTTGAACCATTCATTTGATTTAATAATTTGGCGGTCATTTTTTCTACCCAATGTTAATAATTAAATAAATTCGTTGGTCAAATCCGCTAATATAATCCGCTAGAATTTCATTTCAACAAAACTACAATATTATTTTGATATAACTACAGTTTCGCTGAACATTATACACTCAAATATGTGAAATTATTATTCAGTTTTATTTTGTATACACTGCAGTTTCATTTCATCTTAGACAGTGTCAGTTTAGACTTTAGATACACTATAGTGTCTGTCATTTTGGAACATGATCCACAAAGCTTTGTGGACCGCGATCCACAGTATAATTGTTGCTCCCTTAGTCTCCCATCTAAAACTGATAAAAAAAAAGTCATTTCATTAAGAAAATTAAAACTAATTAAAGTAAATCTAATCATGTTATATTTATCTGTAACAGTATATTAATTTTATTTTGAAATCATTGGTTCATATATTTGAATTATTTATTTATTTTTTCTTTTTAATTATTTGAAACAGAAATGATATTTTACTAATTAATTTATAATATTTATCAAATTGTATTTTTAAAACTATAGTGTTTTACCCGAGTGTTGCATGATTTTTTTTTTTTTTGTTATTATGAATTTAAAATTAAAAATAAAAGAAAATGAAAAGATGTTAAAATGTACAATATAATAATATAGTTGGACTTTTTATATTTGGTCAAGTATCTATTTTCATAACATACAAAATTAAAATTTTAAATTTATATGATTAATATAATCTCTAATCATTTACATATTTAGATAAATTTATAGAAAAATTCAAATAATTAAGTTGATTTATTCCTAATTGTATTTCATATATATTATAATTCTAGAAATATGAATAATAACTAAGAGAGTTATACTTAGAAATCAATACAAAAAATATAAATTTTTAATTTTTAATGAGTACGTTTAAATTGTAATCGAACGTATTTTTTTATATGATTATACAATAGTAACAATACATTGTATATACACACAATATTTATGAATATGTATATAGAAAAATTCTATGATATACTTTCATTAATTATAATTTATATTGATATATTTATAATTAAAAAATTACATTTAGAAAGTTAAAATTTTACATTTAAATTTTGTATAATTAATACAGTGCATAAGTGTATGTATGTATGGATTTATTTAAATTTATAAATATTTATTAACACATATTTTGTTAATTTTATAATATCATTTCTTAATTATATTTCATATTTTATTATTTACTCCCTATAATTTAATAAATTTGCCACAAATATTACAACGGAAGAAATATTATATTTCTCAATTTTATTAATTATATTAATTATAATTATCAAATATTGTGGTAATTACTATAATAATTTCATTAATTATATAAGTAATATTTATTAATATTATATATATATATATATATATATATATATATATATATATATAGAGGAAAATTCTATAATATAATCTTATTAATTATAATTTATATTGATAGATTTATAATTAAAAAATTACATTTAGAAATTAAAAAGTAACATTCAATTTTTGTATGATTAGTATAGTGCATAAGACATTGTAAGGACAATGTAGCAAATATAATCAATTAATAAATTTGAATACAAAGAATGTTTATATATTGTAGAAAGATAAAGACAATATAACTAATACAATTATTTCTCTTATTTAATTTATTGATAATGAATAATTTTTTTTTGAATAAAGGCATTGTGGACACATAATTCTAAATTAAAGAAATGCATATCTATAATTTTTTGTTGTAGCTACTAAATTATTATTTATATAATTTAATAAGAGTAAAATAGAGTACTAATTATGCCAACTTTGATTGGGATGAGGTTCGAACCTAAGACTTTTTTTTTTTTTTAATTGAAATCAATAAGTAAGTTAACGGTAAACTAACGGCAATTCTTAAAATTTTAACGGAATTAGTAACGGTGTGTGGGTATTTTAAGAAATTTTAGTGTAAAATTTAAATCTTATCAATTTTTTAATCAATCTGAGCCATTCATTTGATTAAAATCTGTGACCGCCATTTTTTCTACCCATTATAGGCCTAACTCTCTTGGGCTCTTATTAGTATATAGTAGATAGTAGATATTAATTATTTAATATTTAAAAAATATGCTAATTATTTACTTATTTTAATTTTGGTTTTGAGCCGCGCAATTATTGTATTATAACTAATCACTAAAATAAAATTTAATACCAATGAAAGAGTGCAAGGCTAACAAGGTTAAATTTATAGAACTGGCAATGCTCATAATTAAGATATTTAATTATAAGATATATTTGATATTAAAATATTATAATTAAAATTTGACTAATATCTTTTTTTAGGAACCGTTAAATATAATCGATCAAAATCCGTGAAACAATTCAACATGTGACTACCGTAGGTCGACTGGGGATATGATTGAAAGTTAGAGATGTCAATTTATTATTCCGTCCCTGACAGGGACGGAGGAAAAGGGGGGGCAGCTGCCCACCCTCACCCCACCCCCACCCCTACCCCTACCCTATATATAGCCTTTGTATGTATGTATGTATGTATGTATATATATATATATATATATATATATATATATATATATATATATATATATATATATATATATATACACACACAGTACATTATAAGTATAACTATTATAGAACAGATTATGTAATCAAAAGCTTTAGTAGACAAGGTGGTAAGAGGTGCATTTGGATTTAGAAATTGCTTGGGTTCAAGTCCTTGCATTAGCACGATAAAAGCTTTCTACATCTTTGCTTCAACACAATTAAATTTTGGCATCCATATATATATATTAATAATGAGATGTCTTTCTTTTTTATAATAATAATGAGATGTATATATCACTTTTTTTTTTTATATTAATGCAAGGTTACAATCTTCTACATCTATGCTTCAACACAATTAAATTTTGGCATCCATACATATATATTAATAATGAGATGTCTTTCTTTTTTATAATAATAATGAGATGTATATATCACTTTTTTTATATTAATAATGGGATGTATATATAACTTTCTTTATATTAATAATGGGATGTGTAATTTATAATGTGTTTTATATTTGAATTGTT
Organism: Ipomoea nil; assembly: GCF_001879475.1. Classification (NCBI taxonomy): domain Eukaryota; kingdom Viridiplantae; phylum Streptophyta; class Magnoliopsida; order Solanales; family Convolvulaceae; genus Ipomoea; species Ipomoea nil. The sequence goes on from NW_017617210.1 coordinate 170,665, forward strand.
TTATCAAATTAATTATGTTTCATATTTTGTTATAAATATTTTTATAAAATTTTAATATGTTTTATTTTCGCTATATCCAACAATATTTATTGTTATACTTAAGTGTTTCATTTTTTTTTTTTCAAAATTTCTCTTTTCTTTTAATTTTTTGCTCCCACCGAAAAAAATTCCCGGATTCACCACTGAATCCAGCCCTACTTCTTTGCCCCCCCCCCCCCCCCCCCCTTAACATAATTTCTGGCTCCGTCCCTGGTCCCTGATGAGATCCCCGATCCCTGCTATGGCGGGAATGAAGATGGAGAAAATTTTCGAAAAACAAGGACGGAGACGGGATACCACTCCCTGCCTTGCCCCCTCCCCGAATAATATATATATATATTAAATTAAGACTTATGTGTTTAGTTTAATGTTTAAAATTTAAAATTACACTAATTTAAAATTTTGACTAAGAGTTGACCGCCGCTTAATTCTTTGTGGGAACGAAAATGGAGACTATTTTCAATTCCCTGTTGAAAACAGGGATAGAGGCGAGGTTGAGGTTTCGAAAACAAGGACGGAGAGTATACTTCTCGTCCCCGCCCTTCCCCATTGCCATCGCTATTGGAGTCAAGTACAATATGTTTTTAGTTTAATGTTTAAAATTAAAAATTACACTAATTTAAAATTTTGACTAAGAGTTGACCGTCACTTAATTCTTTGCGGGAACGAAAATGAAGACTATTTTCAATTCCCTGTTAAAAACAGGAACAGATGCAAGGTGAAGGTTTCGAAAAAGAGGACGGGAGTATACTTCTCGTCCCCCCATCCCCATTGCCATCGCTATTGGACTCAAGTACAGTTTACAATTAAAGTACCATTTCCCTATTACTACTCTATACATGCAGTGGTTAAAATGGAACCTCTCCCACATGCATATCACATATGTCGAGTGCCAACGAATCCCGAAATGACACATTTCTCATGAATATGTACTAATTTATTTATTTATTTTGACATTGTTTACTATATCAAATTTATTTTCTTAATTTATACAATCCTGTCAATTTATCATCAAATAACTTAGAACAATTTAATGTAGTTTGTTAGCTCTTGTCATTCATTGTTTTTACATTATTATGTCATGTCACTTATTAGGTAACATCTCCTATGAAATTGTGTCACAGATTCCTATTCACGAAATGTGTCAGATTTTTCATAACATATACTAACATCATTGATTAATTTTATAATATTTTAGACAGTAAGGGCAACATTTAAAAAACGAAAAAGACAAGGGTAAGACTTACAAAATGTCAACAATTGAGAGATCAAAATCACACACACATACATATATATAGGGAAGGGTTTAGGTGTGGGGAAAGGTTCCCGTACGATTATGCGATGAACGTACCTTAAGCATTAAAATAGCGCACCTTAAGTACACAGACCACGCACCTAAAGCACACAAACAAAACACATTAAGAACACAAATCACGCACCTTAAGAACACAAACCACGCACCTTAAGCAAACAACAAAGCACCTTAAAAACACAAACCACGCACCTAATGTTTTAAAATGCTTCACATTAAGTTTCAGAACAGACGCACCTTAAGAAGGAAAACAACGCACCTTAAGAAGAAACCCCACTCACCTTAAGTTTCAACAACCACTCACATTAAGTACAAAACTCACGCACCTTATAAAGCTCAAACTCACGCATCTTAAGTACAAAACTCACGCCCGCACCTTAAGTTTCAACAACTACTCACATTAAGTACACAACCACGCACCTTAAGCACAAAACTCACGCACCTTAAACACAAAACTCACGCACTTAAGCACAAAAACCACGCACCTTAAATTTGATCTATATGCAAAAATTACCAAATTGCCACCGCATTTTTATTTTATTTTAAATTTGAGTAATCCTAGATGTTGATTTAAGCAAAATCAATGGCTCTCTTCTCATTGCACAACCGCACCTGGGCGCACCAACCACATTTGAACCTAATTATATATATATATATATATATATATATATATATATATATATATATATATATATATAACATATATTTCCTTCAAATTTTTAAATAAATGTAAGGATTTTGGAAAAGCCATATGATTTAAAAAGAAAAAAAGTGCCAAATAAGTCATTGAATTATACACGAAAATGCATTTAAACTACTAAACTAGAAAAAAGTACAATTAACCCATCAAACAAGTAAAAATTATGCAATATAAATTGTTTAGCTAGTTGCGAACTACTATATAGTGTGATGACACATCTGTTATAATTTCAAACAGGTGGTCATATGATCAAATTCATCCTAATGAGGAGTACACAATAGATATTACTTTATAAAAAAATCATAAGTGTTTAAAAAAAATGTTTAGTTACTTAACCTCCAACTGCTGAATTGTCCGTTGATGGATGATAGCGTCAATTTAAATTTAAAATCATACCACTAATCATGTATTCTGATTGGATGAAGTTTTGAAGAGAGAGATTCCTTAGAGCATCCACATATGTGGATAATGCACAATTTTTAAGAAAAAAAAGAGCCAATATGGAGGAGAGAGAGGGGGTTGAGATTCATCGCAAGGATTGTTTTATTTTTCTCCAATATAAAAATTCTTTACATTCAAATTCATCAATTGATTATATTCACTACATTGTCTATTATCTTTTTTGTGCAATATTTTTTAATTAAATTTCAAAATTATAATACAAAATAATGTTATATATACTAAGTATTTTATTAATACTATGAAAAAATTAAAAAATATATAATTAATAAAGACAATCATATTAACTACTTGAGTGATTTGTTGACAAAGAGAGTATTCAAATCACACAACAAATTGAAGTGAGAACTACCTCGCAATGTCATTGTTTGACAATCAGCAGTTAGCGTTAGCGGATTTGACCAGCGAATTATATCAACGGTTGGTAAAAAGATATTTGAAAAAAATAATTGTTTAGATTAACATATAAAATGACCTAAGGGTATACATACATTTAATAATAATAATAATAATAATAATAATAATAATAATAATAATAATAATAATAATAATAATAATAATAATAATAATAATAATAATAATAATAATAATCCTTTTAAAAAAATAAAAAAATAAAAAATATAATTAAGCCAATCATATTAACTACTTGGGGGATTTATTGACAAAAAGGGTATTCAAATCACACAACAAATTGAAGTGGAAAATTACCTCGTAATGTCCTTGTTTGACAATCAGCAGTTAGCTCTTCAATATTAGTTTAATATTTTATTCCCTAATTTTTATTTGCTCCCCCTTATGTCCCGTATTTGGTTTCAATCATACCTATACAATTATTTTATTGACAATTATAATCAATCTTGACAATATTATCTTGCATTTGTAAACTTAGAATTACCTATTTATGCATTCAGTTATCTATGCATAACAATTCCAATATAATCTTGCCTTGATATACTTTAAAGTACTTATTACAAAAAAAAAAACATTGGGCATTATCTCAATCGCGCAATGCGCGTAAAAAACTAGTATAGTATATATATATACACACACATGGTGGGTCGGGTGGGGTTCTAGGCGAGTTTTGTATATAAAATCTGAATTCAGCCCGACCCACAACGGGTTTACTTTTTTAACACTCACTCCCGACCCACCGCTCACCATCACCCAAAAAAACCCGATCCATGCAAAGTGGATTGAGGTGGATATCCGCGGGGCGGATTGAAATTGTCATCCCTAGAAAGAAACATGAGTTTTTTTTTTTTTTTTTCAAATATAAGTTTTTTATGGACCCAACGGGTTGGAAGAATTTGAGAAAGAAACATGCAAAATGTGCATGCAGTGCACGCGTCGGCCGAAAATCATTTTTTTTTTTATTTGTTTGTTTGTTTTGTTTTTTTTTTTTTTTTTTTTTTTAACTAGTTTCCCCTCCTAACATATTTCTCTTTCCGTGTCTGCAAAAACCCAATCAAAAAAAAAAAAAACAAAAAACAAAAACAACTATTGTTGTTGTTCTAAGAATATCAATGCTATTTAAGGAAGTAATGATCAATGAACCACTCCATTAATACTCTCCTTCATATTGTAACACATTATATTGTTACTATCATGACCATGAATCCTGAGTTGTGTGAAGATCTTCTTGAATCTCCTTTGACTGAAAATGATGGTTTTACATGTCTCCGACGCCTGTCGGACTATTGGGGAGATTTATCTGAGACAACTGAAGAGCTAAAGAAACAATTACAGCTAGCTGGACCTCTAGTTCTTGTAAGCTTCTTGAAGTATAGTTTGCAGATGATATCTCTCATGTTTATAGGCCATCTGGGAGAGCTCCCACTCTCTGGTGCTTCATTGGCCACTTCTTTTGCTCAAGTCACTGGTTTCAGCTTCGTGGTACATTACATTTTACCTTAAACTCAAACTCTAACATTTTCTTGTTTAATTATTACAACATTCATTTGATCCAGAATTTGTGTTGTTTTCTGTTGGTCGAAGTCCGGTTGGTTCGGTGAAGAGCCAACTCCAGCACCAAGTGGCTAGAGGATTGTTGGGCAGAGGCCTAAAGGTCAAGTTTAGCACCCTGTCTCTAAAAAATGTAGTAGTCATATATGAAAATAAAATTGAGTCTTCGCTACAACCTAAGGTCCGAGTCCCAACAAGAGTAAATTGTGCAATTAAGGCTTACAAGTACTTGGAAAATTTTTGGGCGGAGACCGATTAATTATAACATTTATTTGATTCAGAATTTGTGTTTTTTTTCATAATTAAGGAAGATTTGAGGTTTGAGTCTTGACAACATTTTTTGAACAAATACCATTAATAGATTTAGATATCACCGCGGTTCAGTTCCTGGTCCGAACCGTCCATCCACATTCCAGAAAATGACAAATCCGAACCGTAACCTTTTAGGAAGGTTCCAGTTCCATTTTGATCCACCAGTTGGAACCTTCTTTTTTTTTTTCGGAAATTCTATTTTCTATACCCTACAGCTTTCGAACACGAACCTGTGGTTCTCATGTCAAGTTTGGTTCGAACCAAATCGTGGTCATCCCTGGATAAGTCTAAAAAAATTGTGTTGTTTTCCGTTACAGGATGGAATGGTAGGTGCGCTGGAGACATTCTGTGGACAAGCATACGGAGCGAAACAACATGGGATGGTTGGAATACATATGCAGAGAGCTGTAGTTGTAATGATGACACTGGGAATCCCCATTTCACTTGTATGGGCTTTTGCTGGGGAAATCTTTGCTTTTTGCAAACAAGATTCTGAAATTTCAGCAAACGCAGGTACCTATGCTCGGTGGTTGATTCCCAGCATTTTCCCCTATGGGATCCTGCAATGCCAAATCACATTCTTGCAGACACAAAGCATCCTCAAGCCACTGGCAATAAGCACAGGGTTGACAAGTTTGATCCATGGCTTCCTGTGTTGGCTTCTGGTTTTCAAATTCGGGCTCGGGAACAAAGGCGCTGCGCTCTGCAATTCGATCTCGTACTGGATCATCGTGCTGATTTTGGGATTATATATCGGGTTTTCGCCGTCCTGCAAGACGACATGGACAGGGATTTCTAAAGAGGGTGGGAAGAATTTATTCAGCTTTCTATCACTAGGTATTCCTTCAGCTCTCATGCTTTGGTAAGCTCGAGGCTCAATACTCTTTCTGTCTCATTTTACCTGTTTTAATTTCCTTAGTTATGAGGTTTTATTGAAAACTTGGCTCAGTGTGGTGAGATGGGCATATGAGTGTCTAGTACTTGTGGCTGGTCTTCTTCCTGATCCAAAGCTTGAGACATCAATGATGTCTATAAGGTTTGTATACTACTCCCATAACCATAGTATTGTGTGATTCATTTGATTAATTAGTATTATCATGTCTTATTAGCTGACTTTTAGATATAATTATATTTCTCAGCATGTGTACCTCTACTGTGGTGTTTATGATCCCCTATGGACTTGGCTGTGCAGTGAGGTAAGAATATAATGCTAGTGGTTGGTTGTTGTGTTGTCTGTTACAACATACGCAAATGGCAAGTTTTGTAGTAGTGAGACAAATGGCAGGGAGGTCGGTGAAGGATCAAGTCCAACATCAGGTGGCTAGAGAATTATTGGATGGAGGGAGGTCTTGAGGGCCTAAGTCCAGCACCTTGCCTCTTAAAAATATGTTGTATATATAATTAACGAAATAAAGTTCCGCTAGCTACTAGTTATAACTTTTGGCATATTAGTGGTAAACATTTGATCTAACAAGTGGTATCAGCTAGTTGAGTCAGCAATTAAAGTTGGCAGGTGCTCTAGCACCACCATGTGGCTAGGAGATTGTTGAGTGGAGGTCTAGAGGGTCAAGTCCAACACCCTGCATTAGAAATAAAGTTGCGTCTTCGCTATTAAGTATAATTTTTAACCTAATGGTAAGCATTTAATCCTAACGAAGTACGAGGGTATCAAACAAACTGGGAGCAGGGAGGGCAAGAGGCGCAGAGGTTGCAGCTCGAGTTGGTATTTATGTTGCTTTAGTGGAGGGGTTGGTATACTTTCTCAACCTACTGAAACACAAAGAACCAATAGCGCCTCCACTGAGGCTCGAACTCACAACCTTCCAAATGGAAGTTCAACTCGGATACCATTAGACAACATAGTCCTGGTCTCTATAAACCTATCTAAATTCAATAAAATTATTTTTTTTTCTTCTTTTATCATATATTTTCCTCATACCTAAACTCTACCAATTTTTCTATCTCTCCTAAACTTTTAGAATCTTCATCTAAAAATTTGAAATAATATTATTTTTACTTCATTATTGCTTGTTTATATTGATTTTTATTTTTTTTTCTATAAATTTTTTATCCCTAACTTTCTCTAATTCTCCCTAAATACATGAACAAAACAAAATTTTCATTGTCAAATTTGAGTATATATTGCATAATATTCATATAAATACTTATATATTTTGATTTTTATTCTTTTTATGCTTATATTCATAATATATATTTTTCCTTTTTTTTTTAAACAACATGTTACTACGAATAGCGAATTACTGTTCGCAACAACAATTTGGGGTTGCAAACAGTAGCACCTTGTTGTTGTTTGCAGTCTCAAATTGCTATTGCAAATAATAATTCTTTGCGTGATGCCTAGCAATATATCAAGTATAATTATATATATATATATATATATATATATATATATATATATATATATATATATATATATATATATATATATTATTAATATTAGATTTTTTTTTTATTTTATGCAACTTGTAATTATATTTTTAAATATTTTATTTGATCAAGTCTTTTAGTTTGTAAGGATGTATTCAATTTAGAATTTCAATGACTTTTGTAGACTTTTTAAAATAAAAAGTTGATAAAAGTCTATGAATGTTTTTTATTTAAACTTTAAAAAAGTTTTGAACGACTCAATGAAAGTCAATCAAAGTTTATTAAAATCTATCATTTTAAAAGTCTTTAAAACTCTACAAAAGTCATGATTGAATACACCTTCTTTAAGAATACAAATAGGTCTCTCCGCTGGGAGATGAGACGAACTTGTAACCTTGTGGTTACCAAGTCAATAGTCTGACCAACTTAAGGGCAAATTATACCATGAAACAGGGCCCACCTTGCGTTGTGTATGTGTAAAAGGTAAATAATATGTTAATTGTAATATGTACATAACTTATTAATTGAAGGTATATAATATGTTAACTGTAGGTACACAATACGTTAATTGTAATAAATACATTATTCATTAATTGCATGTACATAATATGTTAACTTTTGGTACATAAAATGTTAATTATAATTGATACATAATTTATTATTCCGTAATTGAAAGTATACAAAAATAATCCGTGAGACAGTCTCGTACAAGTTTGTACCTTTTTAATATTACTTAGTCAAATTAAATATATAACATTGTACTAATGAAAAGTGAATATATAGGAAACGCAAGAGGATGTGGTTGGCAAAAGATTGGTGCCATTGTGAACCTTGGAGCTTATTATCTTGTTGGAGTTCCGTTTGCCCTCATCTTAGCTTTTGTACTAAACTTAGGTGGAAAGGTATGTCTCTCAAGGATACTACTTGTGTTTCATGCTAGTTTTACACTTTTTACAATGAATAGAAAATTATATTCTTCATTTTTCAGCTTTATTATTATTATTTTTTAGGGTTTAGGTATGAAAGTAATATGTATTATTTTAAAACTACTAGGTTTTTTTTAAAGAAAAGTAAAGTACTTATTTGGTATGAAATTTTTAGTCAAATTAAAGTTATTTTGGTAAAAAGAGTTGCTTTTTGTACAAAAGCGTCTAGTACTATTTTATTGTAGTTGTTTCAAGAAAGTATTTGTGTAATAAAATATTTTGAATAGTTTAAGAATGAATTGAAACTATTGCTTTATTGATTTGGTGAGAGTGTTTATTTGTTTTTGTGACATGAGACTGATTCTCGATGAAGATAGTTGGTTGTTATTATGGATGGAAATACGCTAGGCCCCTTTGTAGGGGCTTATGGCTTGGTAATTAAGACCTAGTTAGGCGCACAACAATGAAATGCATTACAAAACGCACCACATTCAAAAAAAAATGCACCATACCTCCTTATACCTTATTGTACGTTTTCGAACAATGTGTGGTGCGTTTCTGTATACCTAATGGTGTGTTCGTGGTGATGCGTACCTAATGGTGTATTTTTGGTGCATTGGTGCATTTTTTTTGTGCGTTTCTTAACACTATTGATGCGTGTTTGCATATCTAAAATGGTGCAACCGCACTGACCGCACGTTAAGGTCTGACTGCACTAGAACTTGACTATATATATAATATTAAGTTAATATATATTCTATTTTATACCTAATATATTTTTATATTTATAATATAACCCCAAATATATATAATTACCAAACCCTAACCCTCCACCTTCAAAATCTCATTCTAAATTCTTATTCAATTGTAAACATGCGAAAGACGGCATGAAGTGACTCTCCTAAGTGGGAGGTCATGGGTTTGAGCCTTAGTGGAGGCGCTATTGACTCGTTGGGTTTCAGTAGGTTGAGAAAGTATATATGAATAAATATTACATGTAACAGGGTCAATATTACTCAAAAAAAAAAAAAAATTCAATTATTGTTAACTATTTATGAGATTATATAGGATGACAAGCAATAATACAATTGAATTTATTCCTAAACAAGTTAACGAGCATGTTGAAGTCGTGACTTATTTTTTTTTTTATGTTTTAATGCTAATATGTTTGCATTGTGGTGATATATTTATGTAGTTATGTATTAGTTTTGTATTAGGTATATTTCATAAATTATTTTAAAATACTTATTAAAGTTATTAAAAAGACTTAACATGTATGCTTTAAATAAGCTCAAATCATGACTTACTTTGAAGACTTTTTTAATGGCTTACATATTAAACCATGGACAAGGGTTCACCTTGCAAGATGGACCCTTGTCCTAAATGACATATAAATTGTGTATTTTCAGTATTAGAATTGTTAACTTGTAGAATATAAACTGTGTTTCTAAGCAAAACACATAACAACTGTATAATAGAATTTGTGAATACAATATATACATGGTCATCAAATCCTAATCTTTTAATATTGTGTGACTGCAGTATTTGAAAGTAACTTGTGAATACAAGCAAGGTAATCAATTACATATATGTTAACATTGTGTGGTCGTAGTATACAAATTGTGAATTTTTAAAAGGTAAATTGTGAACATTTGGACTCGAGTCCACATAAACATACTTTTAAAAAGGCTTCAGGTCAGACCAAGTCAATTGTCAGCTTAGTCTTAAGCCTAACAAATAGCCTACATATAAGCTCAGGCCCAAACCTTAGATTTTTGTAACAGGCTCATGCCTAATATTTTAAAGTTTGGCTCGACTCAACCTCCTCCTCCTTCTTCTTCTTCTTTTTTTTTTTTTTTTTTTTTTTTAAATTTTATTTTTATTATTGGAAACAATAATGAATAGTTAGATATGGGAGATTAGGAGGCATGGTAACTGGTAAGGTAAAAATAAATTATAAAAGAAATAAAAATTATCACCAAATGAAAACATGTTAGAAATTCATTTGATTAATTTATGTGACACGTGAATATAAAATTGTAGATCTGTAATTTACGTACAAATAACATTTTCCTTTCGTTTTCAAAAAAAAAAAAAAAAAAAAAAAAAAAAACATTTTCCTTTCAATTCTTTTATATTGTATTATCTTTGTTTGAACATTATATGCTGGTGGCAGGGACTTTGGATAGGAATTATTGGAGGCTGTGGCACCCAGGCATTACTGTTGTTAGTTATTACCATACGTACAAACTGGGATGAACAGGTATATATTTGCTACTTATCCTTCAGTCCAATTTATTTGAGTTATTACAAGTTGAACACTTAATTAAGAAATAAATGCACCAAAAAATTAGTTAAGAAAGGGTTTTTGAACTTAATAGAATATTAGCAACTGTGTAGATCATACTATCAAATAATATACATTCCGTACACAAATAATGTACTTTTTGTTATGGTATATGATGGGGTGTGGACCCCGACCCAAGAAGAGCAAGCCCAAAGGGTGAAGTCCAAGAAGAGAAGAAGAGCCCAGAACGAATAAGGCATGGCCCAGTGAGTGAAAAGTTTGGACCAATAGCAGGACCCGATAGAGGCCTGGGCCGAGTCCGGGAGGCGGCCCAGGCCTAGGGAAGAGTGAGGACTCGGCAAGAGCCGTTGCGGGGCATTTATAGTAACATTTAAAGGGCTCGGCTAATAAGCCGTTGAGAGGCCCAAAAGAGCCGTTGGTCAGCCCGGTAACGGCACCCAATGGCCTCAAGGCATAATTAGCACTTAGGGACCTTTTAATGTGTTTTAACTCGGTTTAATGGAGGGTCTACTATATAAAGGCCCCTCCGTGAATGTAAAGGGGGCGAGTCCATGCCTAGAGAATAGAGAAGCACTCTTTCACTTTCAGTTATTCTTTTCCCTTTTTTCAAAGCTTTGTTGAAAGGTGGATCCACCAACTAAGGTTGTGTTAGACCTCTCTGGGCCCAAAAACCCTAAAACCAACACTGGCGCCGTCTGTGGGAATCGAAACAAAGAGCTACTGTCATTTTTGAGCATCGAAATTCGCAGGATAGGAGAGACGAGCGAGTAAGAAGATGTCTGAGGGACGAAGCCGTGCCTCCAATCGAAACCGTGAGCCAGAAGCCGACTTAAGGAACCAGCTGAATCAGCGCAACTCGCAGAGTCAAGGGGACGACTCAGCACCTCGAAACCGACCTCAAACGACCATACCTCTCACTCCCGAGCAAATTCAGGCCATTGCTCGTGCTGTTGCAGCAGAAACTCATGACAGGAGAGAGTCGACAGTCTCGCGATCAACGAACATACAACCGCATAACCCACAAGCACCCCAGAGGTTGGATGGAGGAAGACGAGAGGAATAACGCATGGAAGAACCACCCGCGCGATCGGTGCATTCGAGGTTGGGCCCGTGCTCGGCAAGAGAACGACTTGGCGGAGAAGAACCCAGTCGCCCCAGAGCGGGTCGACAGAATCAAGAAGTTAATCGAGAAAGAACTCGTACTAGAAGAACGCAAACTCGAGCGCGACAGGCCGAGCAGCCAATTCGCAACGAGGAACGGCAGGCTGAGTCACAGGTCGGCGAAAGTACAGAGTCCACGGGAAACCACGCTTGCAATGTTGGGGATGTGGCCCACTTGGCCCAAGAGCTGCGGAATCTGAAGGAGCAAGTAGAAGGTAGAACCAAGTCCCCAGGTCGGACGTTGCTCACCGCCTTGCCCTTCTCGGCTGAGATTATGGCGTACAAGATACCCGGCGACTTTAAGTTCCCAGAACAGGCCACCTTCGACGGATTCGGCAACCCACGCGAGCATCTCTTGAGCTATCAAGCGAAAATGCAAGTGTTGGGGGTTCGAGATTCCGTCATGTGTCGCGCCTTCCTACTAACACTGAAGGGCTCGGCGCAGAGATGGCTCGTGGCCTTGCCCTCAGGCTCGATTCGCAGCTTCGAGGAATTGGCCGACCGCTTCATGAGTCATTATGCGACTAACATCAAACCGCAAAAAGATTTAACGCATCTGGGAGATATCCATCAGGAGGAGGGTGAATCTCTCAAAACATACCTGGCTCGATGGCAAAAGGAGATTCAATCCATTGAGGAGGTCGAGGACCAGACCGCCCTCACCTTCTTCGTAGAATCTTTATGATCCGGGCAGCTATACCGTGACCTACGGGATAACCGGCCAGCCACCTACGCGGAAGCCATACATATGGCCAACAAACGGGCCAACACGGAATAAGCCATGAAGCATAAGCGACAGCGAGAGGTCGGAGGATCAGTTAGCGAAAAGCGAACCCGCAGAGAAACAAAAGAGAGGCGCCCAGAGCCAGCTAGGCGACCTGAGGCACGGCGCCCGTACGACAGGCCTAGCTCCAACCCTATCGGCTGATTCCCCAGCATCCGATACATGAGGTGCAAGCGGTCGCGCCTCCTCCGCCCCTTCCTAGTGAGGAGCGCGCAGTGAACGAGGACCCAGGTAAGACATCTAAATACTGCCGCTATCATAAGTCGCACACCCACAACATAGAAGAATGTTACTATTTGAAAAAGATCATGGAGGGGATCATCCAGCAAGGAACACCGCCTCCCAACCAGTGGCGGAGAAAGTCAGCAACCAAGGAAGACAGCGACCCCCTAGGGGCGGTCGAAGGCAGCCGCAGCAAACAGCCGGCGACCGATGAAAGCGAGGCTCAGTGGAGACAGAAGCCAGTCATCAATATGATAGTCGGCAGACCTGAGGGGGGCGACTCCACGAACACCAGAAAGGCCTGGGCCCGACAATTGTACGTAGGAACAGTATACGGACGAGAGGGTGGCTCGAAGAAAGCCTGCCCAGAGCCTATTGTCTTCACAGACAAGGATCTACCCACAGGCGAGACACCACATCGCGATGCCCTAGTCATTGCGATGGACGTGAATGGGGTTGTTGTCCGGCGGATCCTGGTAGACACCGGGAGCAGCGTCAATGTCTTGTACCTCGAGACCTTCGTCAAGATGGGACTGTCACGTGAGCAACTGATCCTTGTCAAAACACCACTCGGCGGCTTCACGGGCGACTCCGTGGAGGCTGAAGGATCCATCACCCTGCCCGTGGAAATCGGCAGCTACCCCGACGTGCAGAAGCTGGACATGAAGTTCATTGTGGTCGACTTGGCGTGTTCTCACAACGCGATACTCGGCCGATCGGGTTTAGAAGATTTGGGAGCACTGATCTCCATCGAGCATCTCTGCTTGAAGTTCCGCACGCCGAATGGGGTGGGTATGGTCCGTTACGATAGGAGAGTCGCCGTGACTGTTACCTGCAAGCTTGCAGAGGCATGGGCAAACGTGAAATGCAGGTCCATGAGATCACAGAGCGACCCCTAAAGAAGACAATGATACCCCACCCGGAACCGGCCGTAGAGCTGGAAGAAGTTGAAATTGACCCTGAACAACCAGAGAGACGAGTCAGAGTCGGAATCGGCCTCAGAGAAGAGGTGCGAGAGGAAGTCATAAGGGTGCTGCGAGAGAACCGCTTGGTCTTCGCGTGGGGGCCAGAAGATATGCCGGGAGTGGACAGGTCTATCATTTCGCATCGGCTCGCTGTCGACCCCAATCATCGACCGGTGATCCAGAAGAAGCGATATCTAGCCAACGATCGAAGGGAATTTGTGAAGAAAGAGGTAAACACGCTGTTGGCCGCAGGCCACATTCGGGAAGTTAAATATCCAGAATGGCTGGCTAACGTGGTGCTCGTGCCAAAGCCCCCGGTTTGGCGAATGTGTGTAGATTACACCGACCTCAACAAAGCCTATCCGAAGGACTCGTTTCCATTACCTCGGATCGATCAGTTGGTCGACGAGACGGCTGGGTCGGCATTGCTGAGTTTCATGGACGCCTTTAGAGGATATCACCAGATCTTCATGCACAAAGCCGATGAAGAGAAAACAGCGTTCCTGACCCCGGATGGGGTGTATTGTTACCAAGTCATGCCATTCGGAAATCTATGGCGGCCTACGTAGACGACATATTAGTAAAGAGTCGAGAGGAAATCAATCATGCTGGGGATTTGGCCGATTGCTTTCAGGTAATGCTTAAATACAATTTACGGCTTAATCCGAAAAAGTGCGCTTTCGCCGTGCAAGGTGGGAAGTTCTTAGGGTATATGGTTACCAAGAAGGGCATCGAGCCCAACCCTGAGAAGGTACAAGCCATTATGGATATGCAGCCTCCTAGCACCGTTAAAGACCTACAGCGGTTGACTGGTCGACTGGCTGCCCTGAGTCATTTCCTAAGTAAGTCGGCGGACAAGACCGTGCCCTTTTTCGAGGTTATGAAGAGAAAGGAGGGTTTCGTGTGGACCACCGAGTGCCAGCAATCATTCGAAGAGCTGAAGAAATACCTTTCTACACCTCCGGTACTATCCACCCCTCGGGTTGGTGAGCCATTGTTTTTGTATTTAGCAACATCCCTCAGGGCGGTAAGTTCGGTGCTTGTTCGAGAGGAAGAACGCACTCAACACCCGGTATACTATGTAAGTCGTTCTTTGAAATCAGCCGAAACGTGGTACACACCCTTGGAGATCACCGCTTTGGTGATCACCGTGTGTAAACTGGCACCCTACTTCCAGGCCCACACCGTTCGAGTCTTGACAGATCAACCCTTGGGTGGCGTGTTACGAAATCCCACGTCGACCGGTCAGCTCGTGAAGTGGGCAGTAGAGCTGACCCAATACGGAATCGAGTACCAGCCTCGCCCGTCGATTAAAGGACAGGCCCTGGCCGACTTTTTAGTCAAGTGCACTGCAGGAGAAGATGACAAGGATGCCATCTCAGAGGATGGCCCCGGCGAATGGTGAGAGATGCACGTGGATGGAGCGGCGACGAAATCATGTTGATTACTCCAGAAGGGTTCAGGCTCTATTACGCTCTGAGTTATCTATTCCAGACATACAACAATGAGGCCGAATATGAAGCTGTATTGGGAGGTCTACGACTCGCCAAGACATTAGGGGCATGATGCCTACGAATCAAGACCAACTCTCGTCTAGTGGTGGGACAAGTGTCCGGGACCTGTGAAGCTAAGAACGTCCGGATGGCCAAATATAAGGAGAAAACGGTAGAGCTATTGAAGGGATTCGGCGCCTACGAGATAGAGTATATCTCGCGAGCCGACAACACAGAAGCAGATATACTATCAAAAATTGCTCTAGAAGGCGTGCCAGATCATCTTGTCAGAATTTGTCAAAAGGAAGAACTGGTCCGGCCTAGCATAGAGGAAGCGACCCTAGAGATCCGGCAAGTGACGGCCAAAGAATGAGACTGAGTGAAGAACCCGGAGATGTTCTGGATAGAAGATATCCGACGTTATAAAGACAAAGGAGAATTGCCAGAGGACCCTGGGGTCGCCGCCCGGGTCTGCCGCAAGGCTCCGTCGTTCGAGATTATCGATGGACAATTGTACAAACGGTCGTTTGGAGGTCCCCTCCTCAAATGCTTACTCAGAACTGAGGCGAAGAAAATAATGGACGAGGCTCATTGGGGAATCTGCGCAGCCCACCAGGGCGCCCACACTCTCGCCCGGAAGCTGGTTGTTCAAGGCTACTACTGGCCCACTATGATGAGAGACTGCATCGAGTGGATAGCTAAATGCGTGATTTGCCAGGCATTCGCTCGAAAAGATACTCGGCCAGCTACTTTCTATACGCCAGTCACTACGGCCATCCCCTTCGCAAAGTGGGGTATCGACCTATTGGGCCCACTGCCGGTTGCCCCCGGACGTTTAAAGTTCTGTGTGGTAGCCATCGACTACTTCACTAAATGGGTGGAGGCTGAGCCACTAGCCACTATCACCGAGTATCAATGTCGACGCTTCCTTTGGAAGAAAGTAATCTGCCGCTTTGGATTACCTGAACATATAGTCAGCGATAACGGCCGACAGTTTGACTGCCAACCCTTCGCCGATTTCTGCCAACGGCATAGTATACGCCACACTAAGGTATCGGTCGCTTACCCCCAGGCCAACGGACAGGTCGAGAATGTAAATCATACAATCGTGACGGAATCCGGAAAAAGTTGGAAGACATCGGAGGAAATTGGGCGGATGAGCTTGACCGAGTTCTATGGGCCTACCGAACTACTTAGAGGCGGGCGACCGGTGAAAGCCCGCTCTCTTTAGCGTATGGCTTCGAGGCCAAAGTTCCAGTAGAAGTCGTCGAGCCCACCCACCGAGTCCGCAGTTACTCGGATGAAGGAAATGAGGAGAGCCTCAAGATTGAAAAGAACTTTTTAGAAGAGCGAAGGGAAGCCACGCATGGTGGAATATCAGCAGGCTGTGAAAAGATATCGAGATCGGCGGATTCGCCCACGAACCTTTCAATTAGGCGACCTTGTGCTGCGAGATCGACAAGCGAGTCAACCCACGGAAGGAGGAAAGTTCGCAGTCAAGTGGGAAGGACCTTATCGCATTGCCGCTGTGGTCCAAGCCGGCACATATAAACTAGAGACGTTGGAAGGGAAGCTCTTTGACCGGATCTAGAACGTAATCCACTTGAAGAAGTTCTATCAGTGAGTTCAAGTTCTATTGGCAAAAGGTTAGCCCGTGTATTCACCTAAGGTTCAAACTTTGAATAAAATACCATCACTTTCCACATCATGAAAACAGTTTCTGAGAAAGAAAAAGCCTAAGGGGTCGCCTCGACTGAGGGACTCGGCGAGAAAAGCTAGGAAACAAGGGCCCAAACCCTTAGACGCTTCCGAGAAAAAGCCTACAGGAATCGCCTCGACTGAGGGACTCGGCGAGAAAGTAAAGAAACAACGGGGCACTGACCCTAAACAGTTTCTGAGAAAGAAAAAGCCTAAGGGGTCGCCTCGACTGAGGGACTCAGCGAGAAAAGATAGAAAACAAGGGCCCAGACCCTTATACGTTTCCGAGAAAAAGCCTACAGGAGTCGCCTCGACTGAGGGACTCGGTGAGAAAGTAAAGAAACAACGGGGCACTGACCATAAACAGTTTCTGAGAAAGAAAAAGCCTAAGGGGTCACCTCGACTAAGGGACTCGGCTAGAAAAGATAGGAAACAAGGGCTTAGACCCTTAGACGTTTTCGAGAAAAAGCCTACAGGAGTTGCCTCGACTGAGGGACTCGGCGAGAAAGTAAAGAAACAATGGGGCACTGACCCTAAACAGTTTCCGAGAAAGAAAAAGCCTAAGGGGTCGCCTCGACTGAGGGACTCGGCGAGAAAAGATATGAAACAAGGGCCCAGACCCTTAGACGTTTCCGAGAAAAAGCCTACAGGAGTCGCCTCGACTAAGGGACTCGGCGAGAAAGTAAAGAAACAACGGGGCACTGACCCTAAACAGTTTCTGAGAAAGAAAAAGCCTAAGGGGTCACCTCGACTGAGGGACTCGGCGAGAAAAGATATGAAACAAGGGCCCAGACCTTTAGACGTTTCTGAGAAAAAGCCTACAGGAGTCGCTTCGACTGAGGGACTCGGCGAGAAAGTAAAGAAACAACGGGGCACTAACACTAAACAGTTTATGAGAAAGAAAAAGCCTAAGGGGTTGCCTCGACAGAGGGACTCGACGAGAAAAGCTATGAAGCCAGGGCTCAAACCCTTAGACATTTTTCAAGAACGAACATGAGTCGCCTCAATTAAAGGACTCGGCGAAAGGACAAGTGTACTAGGAGTCGCCTGGGTATAAGGGTTCAATAAAGGCAGTCACGATGCATGAACGGGAATCACATAAGTAGAAGAGAGATGCAAGAAGAACCTTAAGGAGATTTTTTTTTCATTGAAAGGTCCGAAGGGGAGACCAACCCTTACAAAAGAGATTATTAAAAAGCCCTAGACTATGGGAGAGGGGGTGTCGACAGCAACTTCCTCGACTCGTTCTTCCGCCGATGTTCCAGCTTGGGGAGCAAATGAAGAGTCTTCCACTAGAGGAGGTGGTTCAGTCGTTGCCGCTGGACTCGCCATAGGAGGAGCCATTGGATCAGCGGTCGCCGCGGGTGCATCCGTCGCCGGCAGGGGATCAAGCACCGGCTTAAGACCCCAGCCCTCCGGAGTGAAGGTCGAGTCGCGAGCCAGTAGGAGGGCGTGGATTTCCAGTTGTGCTTCACGATAACCCAGACGGTAGTCGCGCTCGCCCAGATCCAGCAGGTATTCATCTCCCTCCGGAGTCGCCAACCACTCCTTTTCCACCTCTTCCTGCCGACTTGTCACCGCCGACTTCACGTCTGCCTCGAAGGCGGCCGACTTCTTATAGTCAGCAACGAAGGTGGTGGCGATGGTCGCCACCTTGTCGTGCTCTCCCTCCCACTAGCGGGTAACCCTCAGCAGCTCGGCAGTATGGACCTCCCTCGCCTTGGCGTAAACTGCCTGTTCCTCCAGGCTAGCCTCATCTGACTGGCGTAGACGAGTGGCGAGAGAGTGCATTGTGGCCTTAAGCGCCCGCATCCATTTCCTCAGCTCCAGCTGGAAAGTGAGGTTCTGCAAAAAGGAAGACACGTTAGCAACAGGTGGGAGAAAGGAAATCAAAGAGTTGGTCTGAGATACTTACGCGGTAAGACTGTCGTAAGGAGGCCTCCAGGATGTATTCATCCTGCATCTGGCTCACCAGTTCTAAGTCCTTAGGAAGAAGGACGTTCTCGGCCCAGTTTTGGACTGAGTAGCTGCCCTGCCAGATCTGGGCATTCTCTTCAAGTTCCAGGCCCAGTTGGATCTTCTTGGGAGGCGGCATGTCTGACTGCTCCAATGGTCGCTTGGAGCTCGGGCTCTCTATCGGAGATGGAGGCGGAAGCCTGGAGGGAGAAGCAGCAGGAGACGATGTCAAGCCCACCACATTGCCCGGTGGAGTTGGAGTCGCCCGGGGAACCGGAGAAGGGAGTGAGGAGGAAGTTTCTTATGCACCTGACGACCGCTGCGACAGTCGACGCCTCATCTTCTCTGTGCGGTCGGCCATGTCCGGTGTAGGGATCTGGGCTTCGTCCGAGCTCGTGGAATCGGAGTCGTATGGACCTGCACAAGAGAAAGTTAAAGGATCAGCAGTCGGATCAAATAAGGAGATTGGGGAAAGAGAAGGTCGCGAAAGGCTACCTGTAGTGGCCGCGCCGGCTGGCAAAAGGCCCCGTTTCGCCATCGCCCGTACTCGAGACCAGTACTTGACAGAGTAAGGTCCAAAGCTCTTCAGGAACTCGGCACCCTGGATCGCGTCCTGGGTGACGACAGCGCGCCGGGAGCAGGGTTTGAAGAGGGTAGTCGGCCATATGGTAGGGAAGGTAAAGGTAGAGAAAGAAGGGCGGACGAAGAAGAAGTAGGGCTTCCAGTCCTTTATGGAGTCTGGAAGACCCTCGAATAACTGACGCCCAGGTCGGGCAGAAACTTAGATAAAACCTGGGGAGTGTGAGCTGACCTTGTTCACCGTAAACAAACATCTAAAGAGATCCAGGTCGGACTCACAAAGCCACCAGTGACATAAATTGATGAAACAGGCGAGAAGGCGGTGTGAATTAGGCACAAGCTGACCTGGAACCAGGTTATAGTGGCGGTAAAAAAGAGAAAGAAAGGGAGATGGTGGCACTCGGAAGCCAAAGGCCACCGAGTGTAAATGAATGCCGACGCAATTTTCCGGCGAGTCAAAAATTGACCGGCCTTCCAGCGTAAGTACGGTGGACGAGGGGCCAAGAAGAAAGCGGGCCATTTCCAGGTCCGCCTCAGTGACTAGCGACGGAGATTCCGCCGGCCGGGGTATGGAGTCAAATTTACCCCTCAGTCGTTGGGCGCCCTTGGGAAGAGCCGCCACCATCGTGAGAGGGGCCGGGCTCAGAGGAGTAGCCGCCCCCGAGCTAAAGGGGTTGGTTGAGAAGAAGACGTCGATGGAAGACCAGACGGGATCTCCATACGGCGAGGAGGAGTGGAAGAAGAAGAAGAAGATGAAGATGAAGACGTAGAGGCGGGGGACTCCGCCGAGCGGCGAGAAGAAGAAGAAGAGGGAGAAGAAGACATTGCACCAACCTGAATAATCTTCGGCAGGAAGAGACGCAGGATAGGGTAGAGCTTGACGTCGGGGGGCTTTCGCAGAAGTTAAGGGTGAAATGAGGAAGACGGAGTATTTAAACGGGGGAGAATCCCAAGAGATTGCCACGTGTCATGCACCCATTAGAGGATAACAAGGGTCGATGGGAGGTGAGAGGACGTTTGCAATTAATGCCCTCGAAAGGCGGAACGACAGTTGAGGCCTAGGGACTAGGGTTGGCCTGAGACGGCGCGTCTGACCTAGGCCTAGGACGAGTAGAGGTGACCCGGCCTATGGACGTAAAGCCCATTGTAGGCCACGGCCTCTGGGCTGCCTGGGTACGGGTCGATGGTATTTCAAGAAGGATCTCTGGGCCAGGCCCACCGGTCGGCATAAGTAACTCTGGATGACCAAGGCCGAGTCCATTGGTCGAGTCAGGAGTCGACGTCGACCTCACATTGAACAAGTAAAAAATGAGAGAACGACAGTTTACTAATCATAAAGGGATAAGGGCCTACATCTCGGCCAAAGTTACTAGACAAAAGAAAAGATAAGTCATGGATCAATCTTCTCTTCTAATGGGCGAGCAGGAGGTGGGCCTTCCAAGAAAAGCTGAGGACGAAAGGTTGGAGGAGTCGGCTCTGACTCCGGCATATCATCCAAGTAGACGGCCCCAGCTTCCCGTAATCAATCATTTGGAGGGGCCTCTCAAGGGCGCTAGGCGACATGGCCACCCCAAAAAGAGGAGGAACCTCCCACACTTCTTCCTCATCCGGCGCTGGCTCCTCTACCACCGGCTCCACTCGATGCTCATTCGAGTCCACGGGGATCAAGTCTAACATATCCGGTGGTACGACAATGGGATCCGAGGAGGAGTCACCCACCAAGCGGCCACCGTTAGCCAGCCTCTTTTGCCTTAACTTTTCCAGTCGAGCATGTTCCTTCTGGCGGATGGAGAAGCGGCGATCACCGGTTCGATAGCTCATGATTGAAGTTGCTAAATCAGAAGGCGTGAGGAGCATAAGCGAAAGCAAGCCCCTTTATATAGCCTAAAACGGGAGCGAATATCCAGGCGGAAATCACGGAAGGGAATCGTAACTGACCATTCTCGGCCGAGATTGGACAACGTTCTGGAATCTCTATCAAAGAATAGTTTCGTCAAATCCGCTGGGGAAGAACAAAGATTCGCACTTTATCTGAAAAAGTGAGATCTTTCACGATACTAGGGGATCATAGTTGTCAGACATCAGGATAAGGTGTCAGGTCGACTCAAAGGACGGCCGATTAGTGGACCTAGTCGAGCGAGAAGGAAGATTCCAAAATGCGAAAGTTTTGTAGATTATTATTATTCAAAGAGGCGGTACATTAAGAAAGGAACTTATTACATCAATAGAAATATATGTCCCTTTGGCGGTTCTCCTTTGAAAAGCTTCACTCGACGTTACCAACAGACCCCGGATGGCACAATCACTCGTCGGGGGAAGAAGGCTCGTTCTGAATGGACATCTCCTCCGATGGTCCGGTAGGAGAAGGACAGAACGCATTCCAAAAGTCCAGCATAAGTGGTGGAATGACAGGCGGCTCGTCATCCGGATACAGCTCAAGGTAGCGGGCGAAATCAACATCAGTCATTATATCAGTCGCCGGCCCGTCTAAATCATCAAGGGGAATCGTGAAAGTCATTTTGAAAGACAGTTGTTCTGGGACCGCCACCTCCACGAACGATCCGTCCTGAGCAGTGACGCGAGCTACAGTCGGAGGTGGGGGGTTGACTAAAGACGGAGTATCTGCCACCAAAGGGGGAGCCTCAGTTGACTGTTGAGAGACAGAGGATGTGGCGCCGACATGATGCCTTTTGGAGAAAGGACGACGGGCCTTCTTCTTGTCCTCTTTCTCCGGTCTCGACCTCTTAGGAGGAAGGTGGCGACGCGGCGACCCAAAGTCAATTTTGTTCCCTTTCATAGGGGAACGACCCATGGTTGACTGAAAGGGGTGTGGAAAGACACAAGGAGCAGGGCGCTATTTATAGGATCTCGAGAGAGGATGAAGGAATCTAAACAGCTCCGGTGAATCGGGTGAAATTACGAAGAATTTGGGCGTTACTCGGACAATTAAATAGAAGATTCGCTGATTAAAGGGAAGAGATATTGCTACTTTCCCATATCCGAGTTAGAGGGTCGGATATGGGAAAGTGAGGGACTAGTTGATGGGGTGTGGACCCCGGCCCAAGAAGATCAAGCCCAATGGGTGAAGTCCAAAAAGAGAAGAAGAGCCCAGAATGAATAAGGCATGGCCCAGTGAGTGAAAAGTTTGGACCAATAGCAGGACCCGATAGAAGACTGGGCCGAGTCCAGGAGGTGGCCCAGGCCCAGGGAAGAGTGAAGACTCGGCGAGAGCCGTTGCGCGGCATTTATAGTGGCATTTAAAGGGCTCGGCTAATGAGCCGTTGAGAGGCCCGGTAACGGCACCCAACGGCCTCAAGGCATAATTATCACTTAGGGATCTTTTAATGTGTTTTAACTCGGTTTAATGGATGGCCTACTATATAAAGGCCCATCCGTGAATGTAAAGGGGGCGAGTCCATGCCTAGAGAATAGAGAAGCACTCTTTCACTTTCAATTATTCTTTTCCCTTTTTTCAAAGCTTTGTTGAAAGGTGGATCCACCGACTAAGGTTGTGTTGGACCTCCCTGGGCCCAAAAACCCTAAAACCAACAGTATACATATCACGTATTGTGTGGACAATAATATCTAGGGAAAATAGTCAAATAGGTCTCTTAACTTTACATCAAAAGTCAATTAGGCATCTGAACTTTTTAAAAGTGCAATTAAACCCTCAAACATGTCAAATTGAGGCAATGAAGCCCAAGAACCGGTAAACGACCTGTTATTGCAGGTCATTTCAGTTCAGGCATCACTCTAGCAACCTCAGACGAAATTCCCGAGTAACAGTGTGGACGACACATTTCGCAGATCGCCTAGCAAAAGAGAATTCAACACCACCAATCGTGGTTGCTAACTCTTTAAGGTCATCAACTATCAAACCAAATGAAGTGCTAAAGGAAGATGAATGTAAAGCATTAAATACAATTTGAGAATCCATTTCAACCTCCACATTTCTCATTCCTACGCCCATCGGCCAACTAAGAGCTTCCCGGGTACTTAGTGCCTCAGCTTCCTTTACAGTGCATGTAACTCCCGGGCACACACATATTCTAGGCCGCCAAAAATCTGCCATCGTCATCTCTTAAAACCCATCCTAATCCCATCTTGTTAGTGTCATTGTGCGGAGCTGCATCTGTATTTAGCTTCAGCATACCTCTTTTCGGCCGTGTCCATTTTTCGACACTTTTGCCGGTGGCTATGATCGGAGTATGCGTATTAGCTGTTGTCCAGTTTTCTTGAAACGCAAGGGATCGACAAAGCATATATGTAGTTCAAGTCAAAAGCCACCCCCTTCCACACATTCTCGTTTCTAGAAGTCCAAATACCCCAACAAACCACCATTAATTTAGCAAGTAAATCCTCCCTCATAGCATTAATACACTCAAAGAGCCACACACTGGCATCATAAGTGGTCGAATACGCTGGTAGTCCCAAGCAATTCCAAGCTGACACAGCATTCGGGCAACGAGCAAACATATGAATTGCAGATTCATCTTCATGCCTGCACATATAACACAAGAGTGAACACCCTACATGCTTTGCATTCAGGGCTTATTAAGATAGTACAATGTAATATACAAAATGTTTTCGAAGTTTAAAGAATTCCATAAGAGTTAATTCCTAAACTGGTCTTCCGACTATGACCTTTTCTTAAATTGGTACCTTGACTTTTAATTGCACCCAAAGTGATCCTTCGACTATTAAATTTAAAGCTAAAATAGTCTCCCTTAACTTTGGTGTGAATTTACCGTTAAAAATCAGGGCAAAACAGACATTTTATATTGTTTGTTGTTTAGACCGTTGACCAGCCAGGTGCTTCCCAAATTAGAGAAACCTAATTGCGATTTTCCCATCCTTCCCCAAACTGCAACGAACACTACGGTGCGTGCTGCCAAAGTATGGTCTGCCAACGAAGAACCTTCAATTCCGAACTGCCAAATTATGGTCTGCCAAACTTTGGGAATTAACTCTTATTTTGAATATTTATTTAAACATGGATTGAAAAGAAGATGAGAAGCTACAGTACAGGCAATGCAAAAAAGAATTGAAGAAGAAAGCATGGAATCTGGTTGTTTTGCCCTAATCACTCTACTGGTCTTCATCCTTAACGCCTCGTTTTTTATTCTGGCGGCCGCTTCCGCCACCACTTTCACCATCTAGATCGAGAGCGTAATCGTAACGAATTGCTGACAGCCTGCGACTTAGACGGTCGGCGTCTCTCTCGGCAGTCAAACTGACCTATAAAACAGGGCAACTTCACCGTAAACCTCAAACACGACCAGGAGTACCAGACGCTGACGTGTAACCTGTGGTCCGGAGATAAACACGGTAAGGGCAACCCCAATAGGGGGTTTATTGATGGATTTTGGAACAGTAAAATCAGTCTTGCTCAACTTTTAACAAATGGGGGTTGGGGATTTTGGTGATAATTTTCTCCTGCAAGGAACCAAAATTTTGTCAGATTTTTATTTTTTAAATAAAAATAAAAGGTGAGTGTTTCAGAGTGACAAGACTTCGGTGGACAACATCTATTGAAGGAAAGCTGGGCGTTGCGTGGACAACAGGCGGTGGCAGCGAGGGTGGTCTCCGACGACGTCCCCTGTTCCGGCGCCGGCGGCTTGGATGGCGTTCAGAACCCTTCATCGTCCCTCTCTCCCTCCGGAGGTGGCAGCTGAACAGCGACTCTTGCAACCAGCATCGTCGGCGGCGGAGCTAGGCAGTGAACGACGACAGTGGAAAGGATCTCCTTCGGCCTCTATCTTCCTCCGTCTCTCCTTCTCTCGTCTGGCAGTGACGACGGTTTCCTGCGTTGAGCACGGAGGTCAAGAATGGCGAGAAACTTGAGATAAAGAAGTAATTATTTCAAATAAATAATTAATTAATTAAAATATGGAGATAAAATAGTGGGTCCACAAAAAGTTGTGAAAAACTTAAAACTAATGGGAATGAGAGATTTTAGGATTTAGTGAGATAATTGATGATGAGGTGGATGTTGGGGCCCACAAAAATCTGGGGGAAAATCCCCACCTATTGAGGATGCCCTAAGTTCGTGTTGTTCAACAGCCTGGACTGG
Source organism: Ipomoea nil (assembly GCF_001879475.1). NCBI lineage: Eukaryota > Viridiplantae > Streptophyta > Magnoliopsida > Solanales > Convolvulaceae > Ipomoea > Ipomoea nil. The sequence continues at coordinate 196,002 of NW_017617210.1, forward strand.
GATGTGTCGGCTTACTGTGCTCTTGATTTTGTGTGTGGATGGATGGCTGTTTCAGGAGGGCTATGCCTAGGTGATGATGTTTCTCACTGTCATGTGGTTTATTATATTATTGGCAATCTTGGCATAAATTATGTGGTCTCATTCGGTTATATCTCCGTTCGGGATTTTCATTAAGATGTTCCACTGCATGCCACACTGACAAAAACGAACAGGAACATCTCCATTGTGAAATCTTTGCCTGGGAAGTTTGTGGATGAAGTTGAAGAGTACTTTTTTGGCATTCTAGGATTTTTCCACATTTTGATTGCAGATTTAGGAGAGCAAAAACCTAATTTGAAGAAATATGTGCGCCGACGGCTGAAAGGAGTCACAGATTGCTTTAAATTGGAGTGCAAAACCTGAATTACCAATTTTACCCTTCATTTTAACACCTTCTACACGCCAAAACTAATGGATGACCATTTTGGCTTAAAATTCAGTAATCGGATGACCACTTTGGGTGCAATTAACAGTCAAGGTACCAATTTAAGAAAAAGCCATAGTCGGAGGACCATTTTGGGAATTAACTCAATTCCATAATGATAAGGTATGTGGTTTACTGTGGTGGATTAAAGTGGTGTGTGAAAGAGTGTAAACGGAAGTTGTGAAACCCCCGAGTGTCGAACTCAAGGGTGGCCAGTTCGGAGCAAGCAAAGTGCAAGACAACCTAGTTGTCACAACGTGTAGACAAGATGAATTAGGTGCTTGGTGAGAGCTTGTGAGGTTGTGTGTGGAAATGAGAAACAAAGAAAATAAATAAACTAAACAAAGTAAGTAAGACTAGAAAATAAAACGGGAATTTGGATGGAATTGGGATTTTGGTTTGTGCACTCATTGGTCTTTAGTAGACAAGAGTGGTTAAATGACTTGGCTAATCTAGGAAGACCTAAGGCACCATGACTAGGGCGTGTAGGACCCAGTCTCTTGTTCCCTACGTCGGACGAGGCATTCTATCAAACACATGGCGGGTAGTCTACCGTCTCCTCCCCTAAGCTCGCCCTCTCGGGTCGTAGGAAGGGGATTGCAAGGGCAAGACTAAGGAGAATGCAATCTCTTGCTAAACTTCCACTCTCACATTCATCTAACTATTGGAGCTCTCAATGGAAAGATATCAATATGCACTCCTCTACAATAAAGGCATACAAGGCCAATACATACAACCAATCTCATCATTCACACATTCAAAGCATAAGAACACAAACACAATCCAATCCCAATCCACATCCTAGATGTCTAGTAATTCATCATCATTTATAAGATCACAAAGCACAAATTAGATATGAAATCAAAGCAAGGAGAAGAAATGTTACCCAAGTCTTCAATCTAGTTGCTCGTAATCCAATAGCAATGTTGAACAATGAATTCTAGGTTTGGAATGTAAATCTAATCTAATAAAATGAAAGGAAAAGATAAACCCTAATCTAACCTAATCTAAGAGTGCTGAATATGAGAGTAAAGGAATGGGAAAAAGAATGTCATCTTAAGTGATCCCCTTACAAGCCTTTAAATAGGCTTAAAATCTGAAGTTTATTCATTTAAGTGACCCGCCTACGCACTTCGCAACGCTCGTTGTGAATTTCGTGGATCTTTCTGAAATTTTTTCCCTTCACCAAATTTGTAGACCTTGAAGTTGCCGAACCATATCCACTTGAATCACCTCATTTGGACACTCCTAACTCAAGACATGATCATTCTACCCAACTGTCGCCGGAATGCCCTGAAATTGACAATGTTTTGCTATTTTTCTACGAAGGCAATGAAATTAGTCCTTAATCCTATGTTTTATCAAATTAAGCTATTCTAAGCATGAATTAGGCCTAAAGGACTCTAATTATAGCACAATTAGCCTCTAAATTACCCTATAAAATATAGCATCTACATTTAAGCTACTCGTAAAAGTATATTATTCAAGAATAAAAATTATAAGATTTTTTCTTTTAGGGTGCTAATAATATGTTTGACACAACTATATATGTATGATATACTTGATTATAGTGTATTGAGTACTATATATTGGTAATAGAGTTCATATAGTAATCATTATAATCAAGTGTATCATATATAGTTGTATATGATATTATTGACATTGGTGTCTTGACGTTGCAAATTTTTCTTAAGGTTAGTATTATACTCCCATTTTAATATTAACCACTTTTCTTCTTCATTCATATCAGGCAAAGAAGGCAAAGAACAGGATTTGTACTACCAACATCTCCACACATGTTAGTCACGAACAAGTAAAAGTCTAAAAGGGAAGTTTTGTACTTGCCAAAGTTTTTCTGGCTGTTCAATTTAACAGAAGTAGAGGAAAAATGCCAACCAATCTGTTTAGGGTAGTTACTAGAACCTTCTATTAGTTCTATATAAGAATTGCATTATTTGTTTTTGTAATAATTTAGAAACTACACAAAAATAAACTTTCCATTTCCTTTGCCTCTTTTCTCTCTTTGCTCTACCTGCTAATATGCTACCATGAATATTCATGTTTTGTATGATGGTATCAGAGCACCATAGACGACCAAGCTACGACGCTACCGTCACGGCAGTCAGAACTTTTGCTAGAACTTCAAACACTGTCGGAACCTCTGCCAGAACTTCAAACACAACAAGAGTAGCATTGGCTGAGGATCTGAGCAGTATTTTTTTTCTTCACGGCAACAAAAATCCTAGTCTCGTCCTTGTCAATCCGCCACTCACTGAATCAAATTACCACACATGGTCCAGAGCCATGGTTGAGTTCCAAAAACAAATGGAAGTTTTGTTGAAGGCAAAGTATCGATTCCTAATGAGTTTGATCCACTGTATGAGGCTTGGCAAAGGTGTAATAATATGATTTGTTCGTGGATAGTTCGATCGGTCTCATCGGTCATTGCTCAAAGTATTTTGTGGATTAAATTTGCTGATGAGGTGTGGAATGAATTAAAGGATTGATTCTCAGAAAAAGATGCCATCAGACTTTCGGATTTACATGATGAGATCAATTCAGTACTATAAAGCAAGGTTCACAAATCGTTACTCAATACTACATCCAACTCAAAATCCTTTGGGATGAAATGCAGAACATCTGGCATTTACCGTTGTGTATGTGCAACCCTAAGTGTTCATGCGGAGCATTAGCTAAGATGCTACAATTTCATGAGAATGACAAAGTCATGAGATTCGAAAGACTTGAATGATGAATACTTAGGTATCAAATCACATATTCTCTTAATTGAGACATTGCCTTCATTAACTAAAGCATATTGAGTGATTATCAGGCATTAGAGGAAATTGTTGTCTAAGTAGGTTGATTTTAACAATTTCAATATTAACTCTCTGACAGACTTGTAAGTTTAGCGGTGGTTGGAAAGAAACGTAAGGAATGAAGATTCCCTGGATGTCGATCTCAAGGATGGCAAATTTGGAAGCGTTGAGGTGTTTAGGCAAGTTGAAGGATAAACTAGAGCTTGTCACTTACAAGATTCAAGGAGTACAATTATCATTGTGTAAAGAATTTGAAAGTAAAGAGTGCAAGAGATTAAAGTAATTGAACAAGTAAATCAAATTGGAAAGAACGGGGTATGGATTGATCTTCCATTGCAATCTGCTTTTAGTGTCTAAGCTAAGAATTGTGTAATTGTGATTATTGTGAGGTTTCTATCAATGCCATAGCCATAGCCATTTTAGGTCCGTATGGCCTATCATATAGAGTAATGAACCACCCAAGTGTCAACATTACACCTATGAGTATTTCATTAAACACCTTGTCTACATCTCATTCCGGACTATGTCCTCTTGGATCTAAGGCTAGAATTGCAAGTGGAATTAAGGCTTTATCAAACTAGGAATCTCTTGTCAAGGACAATAGATCCTAGATTATCTAAGGAATTGGACCCTAACTCCAAAGATACAAATCAATCTTTTCACTTCCAACATGAAATCAAGCAATATTCACAAACACAATTCCAATTCATCAATTCATAGTCACACTAGCACATTGCAATGGAATCACAATCCAATCCCTAGAGATTTTAGCCACTCATGGTTCTAGATTGAAAACACGATGAATTGAAGTAAAGCATTGAGATGAAGATGAAATTGGAAGATAGAAAATGAAAGATTACAAACTTCAATTCAATCCAAAGGTAGAATCCAATCAACAAGCGAAGAGAAATTGCTCCAAGATCAAGAAGTGTTGTCAATACTCTTCAACCTAGAACAGTTTCTCTCTCTAGAAATTGAGAGTATTTTGAGATGACTAAAAAAATCTAAGATGGAATATCTAACAAATGAACAAAAGTCCTCCTTTCTCCAACTGAATTTCTCCTTTTAAAGTGCATTTTCCTGGGTTTCAATCATTCGCGCGTCCCCTACCACGCCCGTCTCACGATCGTAGCCAGAGCCACTTATCGCGCCCAGGTGCCCATCCACAATCGTGATCCGGGTCGTGGTAGGGGCTGGATTTGTGTAACGACACCCGTCACGCTCATGGTAGGTATTCTGATGTTTCCTCCGCTACACTCTTCCAAGATTGGTCCAATTCATGGCCATATGTCAATCTTTTGTCCAAAAATCCTTCAAAAAAGTAAAGTGCACACATCATAGGGCCTTGCAACACAATAACAAGACTTTATAGCATTTTCCTCATAAATCAAGCACAAAGCAATTAAGCATAGAACAACCCGAAATTGACCCTTATAAAGAGGTATCTTTGACATTTATCACTCTCTCATGATGAATTCTACTGACAATATGGAGACAAATGTTGGAAATAATGTTGTTTGTGTGGCCAATGTTCGTACTAACAGTAATAACAACAGAAGAAAATTCAAGTCTAATCAAAGTAATAGGAAGCCTCATATACATACTGTAGAAAATCTGGACACACTATTGACAGATGCTATGAGAAACATGGTTATCCACCAGGTTATAAGGCAGGAGGCAAGCAATTTCAATAGGTTTTAGGACAAAATCAAGGCTAAAGTTCTAAAAATTCTTATTAGGGAGAGGTTAATAAATTTGGCGTCATTGCTGATCAGTTGAAGAATTAGATGCCTTATCTTCAAAGTCAAACTATGCTAAATGCCACTCAATCCACTGGTTCAATATCTGACTAAGGAAGTTCCACTACAACTGCTGTCACAGCTTGCACTCTAGCTAGCAACAACTCCACACAATCTGGCTTACAATCAAAGTTTTTACCTCTGCGGAATATTACAGATGAAGGCAAGTTTGTTTTTGTTGTTTTCGTTAATGGAGTTGTGAATAATTCCTTGTCTTTCACTTGGATAATTGACACTAGAGCCACTGATCATATTGCCAGTAGTTTGCATTATTGTGATTCTTACAGGCCAATTGATGATGCTACTATTAAATTACCAAGTGGAAGTAGTTTGGTTGTTGACCACGTTGGTGACATAAAACTTTATGCCTCTATGTTGCTTAAGGATGTCTTGAATGTTTCATCTTTTGGCCTCAATCTTATCTCAACAAGTAAGCTAACAAAAGATTCAAGTTGTTGCTTAATTGTTCTAGATGATTATTGTTTTATCCCATAGAAGAATGGATGCAAGATGATTGGCATAACTAAGGAGTCAATTGGCGTTTACTATATTCAAAGTCCACATTTGCTGAAGACTGGTGTTCCTGGTTTGGAAAATGATATGTTTCCTTCTAGCTGCAATTCTGCGTATTCTCAATTGTGACATTATAGATTAGGACATGGACATCTTCCTTGTCAATAAGTTGCAGCATATTGACTGCATTAGCATTGATTTGCCTAGCAATAAAAGTTTTGTTTGTGACACTTGCCATTATGCTAAGCAAAAGAGGAATTCATTTCTCATAAGTATTACATCTTCATCGTGCTGTTTTGAGCTTGTTCACACATTTGGGCCACTTTACTACTGCATCTTTATGTGGAGATTATTATTTTCTTACAATATATAGTTTATAATTATAGTAGATACACATGGTTGCATTTAATGTCTCATAAATCACATGCCAGGAATCTCCTGCAAGATTTCTGTGCTTATGTCCAAACTCAATTCAATGTTTGTATCAAAACAATTAGAAGTGATAAAGAGTTCCATATGCCATATTTTTACAGCTGTAAAGGAATTTTGCATAAAAAACTATGTGTTGATACGCCTCAGCAAAATGGTTTGGTTGAGAGGAAACATCAACATATTTCTAAATGTAGCTAGGGCAATAAAATTACATGCTCATTCGCCAATGAATTTTTGGGGAGAACGTGTACTACACAATGTCTCTCTTATCAATAGAGTGCCATTTCCTCTCATTGGTAATAATACTCCTTTTCAGTTACTACATAGTACAACACCTGAGTATGCTAATTTGAAAGTTTTTGGATGCTCGTGCTTTGCATCAACATTAGCTCATAACATAAATAAAATGGCTCCCAGAGCTAGGATGTGTGTTTTTATTGGATTGGCCACAAGAATCAAATGCTACAGATTATATGACCTCAATACTGGTCAAGTTTTCATTTCCAGGGATGTAAAGTTTTATGAGTCTGTCTTTCCTTTTTCAATAGAGCATACTGCCAATCCACCAGGACTAGTTTTACCTGTTGCTGATGTTGCAGAAGATTTCTCATTAAACCAAGGTCTCAGAAGGTATTCCTAACAGAGACAATTACCAGCCAAGCTGCATGATTATTAGTGTGATGTTGGCACAGTTAGAAGAACTTCCCCTCATTCCTTAAATAATATAATGTTCTTTCATATCAAAGCTTATGCTCCACACATAAGGCTTTTTCTGTGGCTATTTCTTATATTTATGAGCCTAGGACCTATAATCAAGCTGTCAAAGATCATTGTTGTAGAAAAGCTATGCAGGCTGAAATTCAAGCACTAGAGTCTAATCACACTTGGGTTCTAAATGAGTTGCCACCCAAGAAGGTTCAGAGATTCAAGAAGCAAACCACAGTTGCAAGGTCAAGTTCAAAAGCAGAATATAGGGCTCTTGCTATTACTGTTTGTGAATTGCAGTGGCTGCAATACCTACTATCTGATTTGCAGGTTACCTCTTCTAAGCTGACCACTTTGTTTTGTGATAGTAAATCAACAATTGTTATATCTAAGAACCATGTTTTCCACGAGAGGACTAAACATATTCAGATTGACTGCCATCTCGTTAAGGACAAGGTTCAGAAAGGTTTACTCAAACTTATTTATGTTCCCACTGCCAATCAACTTGTTGATGGCGTCACCAAGCCACTGTAAGTATCTACTTTTCGGTTATTTCATTCTAAGCCGGGGCTTGCTGATATCTACGCTCCAGTTTATGAGGTGTAAAAGAAGTAGAGAAAATATGTCAGCCAATCTGTTGAGAGTAGTTACTAGAACCTTCTATTGGTTTTATATAAGCATTGCATTCTCTGTGTAACAATTTAGAAACTACTAAAAAATAAACATTCCCTTTCCTTTGCCTCTTTCCTCTCTTTGCTTTGCCTGCTAATCTGCTGCCATGAATCCATGAACATGCATGTTTTGTAAGACACTGGAAATCTTATATTTACCATAGTAAGTTTGTAGCTTGTTCAACTGATTTGCTACGTATAAAAAATTGTGCATGTATGATTTGGTTAAATCGACAATGAAAGTAAAAGTAAGGAAGATACAAAATGATTTTTTTATATAACGGTTTAAAAATTTCCTACTCCACTCTTCTCCTTAACACAAGGAGGATTTCAAGTGTTATACACACCTAGAAAACTTGCATTTTATTGATGATCAACAAAAGAATACAAGTTAAACTGGATTGGTCGGCGTGAGTGGCCGTATACTCTCATCATCCATTAAGAGAGGTTGGGAGTTTAAATCCCCTCTCGTATGAAAAAACGAACCTGGCCAACACTTTGCCCCTTAATTGGGTTGATCCGGTGCAAACGTGGATTAGTCTGAGTATGACACAGACTTAAAGGTGCCTCATTCACTTAGAGTTTGCTCAAGACACCTCGTACTCTAACAAAAATAAATAAATAAATAAAAGAATACAAGTCAAGTTATTACAACACTTACATAAAACCAAATCTTTTACAAAGTAAACTATGGCCAAAATTACAACATAACTTTCTGTATTATTGTTTATGATGATATTTTCATATGAAGGCTCTGATCCGTTCCTAGTTCTCTCATGGAAACCATAAAATTTTAAAATAACTAATGTTCAAGTTTTAATAATTATAAAATAAACCTCGCTCTTAAAAATTTTCAGTAATTATAAAATTGATCCCGTATTTTTTTTTTTACTAAAACCCTCAACTCACTAATGAACGACTGAAATCAGTCCTTACATTTTACAAAAAAACTTTGTTCTCATTTGATTCTACCCTTTATATATATATATATATATATATATATATATATATATATATATATATATACACACACACACTTCACATTGTGGTATTCAACTTGTGTTCATTATTGATTCTTTCAATATCGTATAATATGAATCGTTAGGGACAGGTATGAGTCAATTGAGTTGGAGTTGGTTATATCTACTAACTAATTCTTATAATTTCACGAACTACTCTCATTCCACCCCACCAATGGTAAACATATTTTAAATTCATACTTGCTCTACCAAGAACTACCACAAAAAATCCTTTTAACATCGGTTATTTTGAGTATACGATGTCAGTTATTTTCTAGCGTAGTTCTGATTGACATAATAAATAAATGATACGGTAAAACTAACGTCATATATTATTTTTAAATTTTAAAGAAAATGCATACAACATTAATTTTTAGCAAAAAACCGACGTCATATCTATTTTTTAATTTTAATCAGGAGATACGGCATCGATTTAAAAAAAAAAAAAAACGTTGTATAGTTAAATTAAAAAGATAAGAGAGATACCACGTTTGCTTTTTTAAAAAATCGACGTGGTATCATTTTTTAAAAAAAATAAAAACGATACGGCGTCGATTTTTCAAAAGAAAAAAAAAAAGTTGTATCTCTTTATTTAAAATTTTAAAAATAGATACGGTGTCAGTTTTTTAGAAAAACTGATGTGGTATCTATTTTTTAAATTAAAAAAAATATTTCAAAATATAATTTAATATGATTCCAAAAAGTAAAATTCATCATAATATTTTAATACACAATAATTTCAAAAAACACAAATATTACCAACTATTATAAACAAATAATTCGAAATAATTTAAAAATATTTATAACAATTCACACAAATTTTAAAACATAATTCAAAATAAATTAAAATTATTATTTTCAAATCACAAAAATTCACAAATTAAAGTAATACTTCAACAAAATTTTAAAAACTCACAATGAAGAAGGAAGGTGGTGGTGGTGGCGGCGGCGGTGGAGTGGCAGACGATGACTTTTTTTTTTTTTTTTTTTTAAACCGAAGTCGTATCCTCAATAAATTTTAAAAAAAAATAAAAAAAAATTGTATAACATACGGCGCGACACAAGTTTTTCAAAAAAACCAACGCCATATCTTCATTAAAAAATTTTAAGATACGACATCGGTTTTCTATAAACACCGTTTTATCTTTGTTAAAAAATCTATTTTTTTTTTTTTTGTAAATGATCCGACGTCAGTTGTTTAAGATACGATGTTGGTTTTGAAAAAATTGACGCCCAATCCTCAATAAATAAATAAAAATCCATATAACATACCACATCGATTTTTCAAAAAATCGATGTCGTACATATTATTTATTATTATTTAAAAAAAAAGTATACCGAAGTCAGTTTTTTAAAAATCCAACGTTGTATCTTCAGTTAAAAAAATTAAGATATGATGTTGATTTTTTAATATAACCGACGTTGTATCTTGTTTAAAAAGTTTAATTAATTTTTTTTAAAAAAATTAAATGGCGTCAGTTTTTTAAAAAATTCGACATTGCATCTTGATTAAAATTTTTTAGATAAAATTAGGATACGATGTCAGTGTTTTGAAAACATTGACGTCGTTTCCTCAATAAATTTTTTAAAAAAAATTAGGATATAAAGTAAATTGAACAACTCTATGTATTGAATTTTGTCTTTTTTTTTTTCGAACTTCGAATTATAATTGTACTAAAATTATTGATAACTAACTTACATTATGCAAAGCGAGCTTTATTATACAATTTGAACCTGAAATGGACACTATTTTAAAAATCCTTACAATCATCAAATGTCACACGTAGAACATAGCCACATTATTATAGGGGATGAATCTAAATAAATATCTAGACATCAAAATATAATTTACATCTATATAAATGGTATGATCCTATTTTGCATTTTCTTTTTCATGTACAAGTAAAAAGGTAAATTTTATATATTCACAACAAAATTGCATTATTAATGGCAATAGGTTGGGGTAGGTTGGGGCTGGATAGCTACATCAATCACACAATCACCCATGACCCAACACGTCCTTAGAGCACCCTTATTAGTGAAGCTTTGGGGGACTTTGACACACTATTAGCTGACAAATTGGAAAAAGAAGGTAAGAGGGAGAAGAAATTGGTTCATCTACAAATGAGGGTTCTTGGAACTGTAATAAAGTCAGAGAAAAAGGTTGAGGGACTTGAGGCTGTGCGCGTTTCGCGCACAGCTAATGACCACACGGGCGCGTGCAGTGCATACGCCTGATAGTGCGTTAGGCGCGCTGACAGTGTGTGGACGTTTTCAAAACCTATCCCCGCCACACTAGATGTGAGTATACTATCTTATTGAAAACTTTCAAAATATAATTATAATATTAAATAATGTATACATAATAAAAATAATAAATTTATCATTTATATTAAAACATAAAATATTAAAAATATTCATATATATTACCTGAATTATTTCTTTTTTTTCAAATAAACTTATTAGTTTAAAACTAAAAGTAATAAACTGTTATTTCGAATTAATTACATATATATATATATATATATATATATATATATATATATATATATATATATATATTTATATATATACTCCGTATTAAAAATGACTAATTAATCATTACCAATTACTCCGTAAAATTTAAATGAAATCAAAATTATTCCTATTGAAGAATATAATAAAATATATGGTAGATGTATGTGCATGGTGCTAGAAATAATTATTTTCTAACACTAATTTATATAATAAAGGTTGTAATTCCATAAGGTACTCATGGTGATGGTTAGTGATGTGTAAAGGCGGAATTACTTGCTGAAATTTCCTCCCTCTCATCATGTTAAAATTTAAGTTTACTAGTATTTTCACCCGTGCGATGCACGGAATGGATTTGTTGTAATATATTAAGAATATTTGAATCGATATATAATTATTTAAATTAGAATATCAAATATTATATAATGCAATTAAAGATATGGTTCGGATCGTTTATGTATTTTGATGTTATCATTGTTTGAATTTGTGCAAATAATTGCTCAAATTAATAGCTAATGTCTAGATGTACGCATGTGATGCTATAACTTTGAAGATTTTATTTATCATTGTTTAGTATTTTCATAAACTAGTATTTTCACCCGTGCGATGCACGGAATGGATTTGTTATAATATATTAAAAATATTTGGGTCGTTATACAATTATTTAAATTATAACATCAAATATTATATAGTGCAATTGAAGATATGGTCTGGATCGTTTATGTTTGTTGATGCTACCATTGATTGAATTCGAGCAAATAATTGCTCAAATTAGTAGTTAATGTATAGATGTACCGTGTACGCATGCGATGCTGTAACTTTAAAGATTTTATATATCATTGTTTAAAATTTTTATAAATTAGACAAAGTTGCGCGTTCTCTAGCAACTTAGTTATAGTAATCAATTGTTATACTAATTCATTTGCATAGAGGATATATTTTTGTCTAGGTATATAGCAATTTTGTCATTTTGAAAAAAAAAAATTAATATCAACGATTGTATTTACACATTATTGAAAACCTCTTTGTAGGCGAAATTGGTAGTCGCAACACAATCTTGTCCATCCTCATCTAGAGCTAACACCTTCAGGATATCAGGATGGTTGACTCGGGAGAAAGTCATGTACAATTGTCTGTGATTAAAGACCAGTTTTTTAGCAATAACTCAACGTGAGTTCGTGTTTGACATTGACTTTTGTTGATAGTCATGGCATATGCAAGCATCAACGGGAATTGTTTACGCTGGAACTTGAAGGGCAATCTCATATCAGAAGGAGTGAGAGACAATCGGGGGGATAAGAACTTTGGTTCCTTCATGTGTCGTATTAACTATTCTTGCTTTGACAATGTGATCTGCCAATCTTGTGAAGATGAGACGCGTCCCGTTACAAATACCAAGAGATCGAGTGGACTATGTTCCGCAATAACATAACAGGTGCACCGACCTTTAATGTCAATGAATGATTAGGAAGACCCAACAATCTCGAACTATTTAAGAATTCAGGAGTCTGTACTTATGATAGATTTTCATTGTCTGATTCTGCCTTACACAAAGAGTCACAACTTAAATATGTTCGTCCTTTTGCAGTATTCATGTGAAAACCCAAACACACAAGAAATAGAACTTAGATAATACGAAGGAAAAACCTTAAATAAAAATTATAGATAGTTATGTCTTACCCTTCATAAGCTTGGTAAAGAGGAAAGGTGGAAACTTGACTAGTTCTCTTGAGTGGGAAAATGAAGAACAATTCTTGGTAGGGAAAGTGGTCTTTGGTGGGGTGGGCCGCTTTAAAGCTTGATATGGTCAAGGCGTATGATAGGATGGAGTGGTCTTTTGTGAGGGACATGTTAATGGGTCTGGGTTTTGATGCAAAATGGGTTCAGTTGGTTATGATGTGTGTCCAAACGGTACGGTATAGAGTTCTGGTAAATGGTAGGCCTACGGAGGAGATTGTGCCTACAAGGGGATTACGGCAGGGTGACCCCTTGTCACCTTACTTGTTTATCATTTGTGCAGAAGGGCTATCTTTGCTTTTGCAGGATTCTCAGGCTAAAGGTCTTATTCATGGATGCAGGGTGGCCCGGGGGGCACCACCCATTTCGCATTTGTTTCTTTGCAGATGACAGCCTGCTCTTCTTTAAAGCCAATCTGCACGAAACATTGGAGGTGAAGAAGTGTCTGAGTGTCTATGAGTCTTTCTCTGGCCAGGCGGTGAACTTTCATAAGTCCAGTGTCTCTTTTAGCCGTAATACACACGAAGGGGCACGAGAACTCGTTTCGGGGACCTTGGCGGTTACACAAGCTGATGATTTTGGGAAATACCTGGGGTTGCCTTCTGTTATTGGCAGGAACAGGAGGGCGGTTTTTGCTTATGTTGAGCAAAAGTTGAGGCAGAGGTTTGGATCGTGGAACAAAAGATTACTGTCCAAGGCAGGTAAGGAGGTTCTTTTGAAGAGTGTAGCACAGGCCATGCCGACTTATACTATGAGTATTTTCCTGCTCCCGACTTCCTTATGTGCTTCTTTGGAAAGACTAATGAACATGTACTGGTGGGGGCGAAGTGGTGATGATAGTAGCATTCATTGGTTGGCTTGGGATAGGATGTGTAAACCCAAGCAGTTTGGAGGAATGGGTTTCAAGCGTTTGCATGAGTTTAATCTGGCCCTGTTGGGCAAGCAAGGATGGCGGTTGCTTACTAATCCCAACTCCTTAATGGCTCGTGTTTTTAAGGCAAGGTACTTTCCGACTACTTCTTTTTATGAGGCTGTTTTGGGTGGTAATCCTAGTTACGTGTGGAGGAGCATTATGGCCAGTCAGGATTTGTTAAAGTCCGGTTGCAGGCGCAGAATTGGAAATGGTAGATCTACACTAGTCTGGACAATCCCTTGGCTACCGGATGATCAAAACCCTTATGTTGAATCTGAACAGGTGAATAATGGCCAGTCAATGTTAGTCTCAGATCTGATTGATGCCCACACGGGTAGTTGGAATGGTGATTATTTACATCATATCTTTAATTCTCGAGATGCAATGCTTATATCGCAACTGCCTGTAAGTATGGATTATGATGATATGTGGTACTGGAAAGGGGATTTAAGGGGATGCTACTCGGTTAAGGATGGTTATATGAGGTTGGGTTTTATAAATTCACAGCCTTCTTCTATGTGGAATAATGTCTGGAAGTTGCAGGTTCCCCCCAAGTGGAAGGTGTTCCTATGGAGAGCCCTCTTGAATATATATATCCCTCGCTTGATAACTTGATAAATATGAGGGTGGACCTAATAAATATTTGTCCGTTATGTGGTTTATATGAGGAGTGTGTTATGCATATTTTTTGTTCGTGCCCATATGCTGCCAATGTTTGGCATATGTCTCAAATTCAAATCCCCTCTTTTGCCAACAGGAGTTTCTTGCAGTGGACGGAGGAGTGGCTTGGTGGTGCAACAGGTTTTACTCGTGATATGCAAGGTCAAATATGTGGTTTACTCCATGCTCTTTGGGCCGCAAGGAACTCGGCAGTGTGGGAGGGTGGCTTGCCAGCACCACATTTGCTCCTTAGGCGGCATGCGGCGTCCTGGACATCTTGGATGGATTGTGAACAGCGGTGGATTGGTGCATGCAGTAGGCTCACCGCGGTAGATTCTGCTCAGCCCTCCCCCCCCCCCCCCCCCCCCCCCCCCGTGCAGCAGCAACATTCCATTGCTACGTGGACGCTGGCTTCCACGGCTCACAACGTACGGCGACATATGGTTTTGTGGTTTTGAATGAAGACTCCTCCTTTGTGGCGGCGGCAAATGGTCCTTTGCCGTGTCCGTATGATCCCTCCTAGCGGAAGCAATGGCGATGTGTGAAGTCTTCTCTTGGTTGAAGAATAATGGGTACTCAGGTGGCAGAATTTACACGGACTCATCAGTTTTGGTTTCGGGTCTTAATTATGCTAGTTCGTTTCGCAATTATTTTGGTTTCACTCTTTTGACTTGTATTCGTTTGATTAATGCTTTGCCTGGAATTCTTGTTTGTTTCATTAATAGGGAGGCCAATCACGTGGCGCACTCCTTATCTAAACATGTAACTGCAGTAGCAGGAGGATCACTATGGAGGGATATACCTCCTTCTTTTATTGAGCCCGTGGTGGCTAATGCAATATGATTCATTTGGCTTTCAAAAGAAAACTAATCAATTTCTGTTAATTAGTTAACCTAAGAAAAGTGGGAATTTTATCCTTTAAGTTCACTTTGTTTAATACAGTCTTATGAACTACACTTTTTTTTTTATTTAGCATAAACACTAATTTAATATGTAGTGTATTTTGGGATGTTTGGTTCACGGAATAGGCCTGGAATGGCATAGCATTCCCAGTAATAGGCCTATTCCTCCGTTTGGTAACCACATGTATTCCTAGGAACATTGTTCCCGGAAATGATCTATTCCCCTTGCAAGGGGAATAGAGATTCATAGGGGGGACCCTAGTATTAGGTTATTCCTGAGTTCTCAGGAATAGCCTAAAGTTTCTATTTCCTATTTTAGCGCCCCCCCCCCCCCCCCCACCCCCCACAGCCACCGCCACCACCAGCACCACCACCGGCCCCACCATCGCCACCAACATCACTACCACCACTACCGCTGCCACCACCACCCACCACCGCCATAACTGCCGCCGCCGCCGCCACCACCACCCTCACCATCATCGCCGCCGTCGCCACCACCAGCACCACCACCCCAGCAGACTAATATAATACAATTCGTATTCTATTCCTTACATATTCCATTCCTTATGGAATAGCATTCCTATTACCTCAAAATTCATTCCGTGAACCAAACGTGTTGTTTGTGTTATGCGCAGTTCTGAAGTATTGGCAGAACACATTATAAGTGTTTGTAAGTAATGAAAAACTCTGCATTTTGTTTTATCTTTTTTATATTCATATATATCAATTTCAATACAAATTATATGAACTTGAAAAAAAAAACATATTAAGAGACTTTTTGATAAATTATTTGAAATACAAAGTTCAAATACAATAAGATTGTTAAAATACAAAATACATTATAAATTACAATACAAGGTTTATGATCAACTACGCGATAATACTCATTTACGCTCTCTCATATTTTGAAATCGTTGTAGAACTACTTAATTTGAAACTTGATCAAAAATATATTTTTCAACATACGGCAATAAGCAACCATTTCAACATACGGCAAATTGGTAATTAACTAGGGATAATCCATAGTTAGTAATTAGTAATTTACATAACTCAACGATTAGGGCAATTGTTAACAGTAATTAATTTGATAAAATAATTCAAATAGAAAATACATTATAAATTACACATCTAATTATTAATATATATATATATATATATATATATATATATATATATATATATATATATATATATATATTTGAAATTCAAAAACAGCAACAAACCATATGAAAGTTGAAAACAGCAACAGTGATTATAAACCATAAAGAAGCAGTTGAAACTCAAAAAGATTAATAAGGAATCAAACCCTTGACCTTTCATAAAGCCAAACACAACTCTTTCAACTCATCTAA